>NW_026716342.1:0-17415 GCF_029784015.1 Lycium ferocissimum
ATCGAGTACATCCCCTTTTCCGGGGTTAAACCAGGCGTAAGTTTCTCGCCCTCCTTCTATAATTATTCTTCCTCCATGCTTTGTCAACACTTGCTCCTTGAATACATGCGTGTCACGACCCGACTATTAAAATATGATAGGTACCGGCTAACCACTGCGAGCACCACTCATTCTATTACTCATTCGCTTTCATTCATATCTCGTATGCTCATAATCATAGAAAACTATTTTCATTTGAAACATATTTACTTTATATACACGAGTCTCTTACGCTTATCAAAAAAAAATAATAATATATATATATATATATATATATATATATATATATATATATATATATATACAATGAAAACTTGCGAGACCATATTACCCACACTGCGTATCTACGAGCCTCTACTAGAGTGCTAGACATAGGGACGGGACAGGACCCCGTCATGCCCAAAACATACATGTACATATATACCAAAAGAATAATCAGTGGCACCTTCGGAAAAATGGAGTGCTCTCAAATCAGCTAATAGCTCCTACGAGTCTGGATCGCCTCCCTGTCTACCTGTGGTCATGAACACAAGTCCATTCAAAGAAGAACGCGCATTTTAACATTGTACCGAGTATGTAAGGCATAAACAATAATGAAACATCAATGAAAATGAGGAGGCATCAAACGCACAATCAGAATCGATCGTGAATCATAAGAGAAATAATGCATGCTGACTTACTTTCATAATAATCATCATATCATGTATGCATATATGTATAAGCTGCCCGACCATATAGGTATGGTGTGATAATCATTAGCATTAGCCTACGTCTGTGCCTCCCGTCCGGGTACCATCTCATGCCGCCCACTAGTGGTGTCTGCCCATGCCATCTGGCCATGGTGTATACGCTGCCCGCCTTAGCGGTGACTGCCCGGCCATATAGGCGCGGTGTAACATCATCATCATGTACTCATCATAATGTAATCATCATAATGCATGCATAGAAACTCAGAGACAACTATACTTTATCGCGGTGACAGAAGGTCGTGAACCCCCGATTACATTATGGAGCATTCATAAACATTCTCGCTCACCTCAAGGAACGAGCATAAGCGAGTGTATATAATGATCAACATCAATAGATTATAGATAGCCTCATTAGCTTTATGGGAACGTCATATCATTGACTCTAGAATCTTTAGACTTGAGCTTATCGTCATCATTATCTTACTCATAGTGTATCTCTTATCTCATATAGCTATTTATAACAAGGGCTCGTAGTTTTTCTTGAAGAAAGGAGATTCGTGAAGAAGGAGAAAATTCATGCCATAAGATTCATGCCTTAGAAAGAAAGGACTAGCCTCACATACCTTTGTCGTTTAACTATTCTATTGCTTGCTCATTCTCCTTCAATGCACACGTTCTACCTTCAAGGGAATTCGTATCGACATTAGCTAAACAATTATAAAGACGTGCTCACTAAAGCTAGAGAAAATTGGGCAGCATTTGCTTTGTTTATACGACTTCCTCCATATTCCATATCAACTTCCAAACATTCATAACAACAATTACAATATCATCACAACAATCGTCATTCATTTGCATTATCCGCATTTAGCAATTTCACTTCAATTCCTCCATAATCATGGTCATAGTCCACTATTAAGTTTCCTCACATATAATACTCATTTGACGTTCTAAATGTCATTCATAACATATTCATAATCAAAACATATCAATATCCATAATTCAATCCAAGCTTCTACTAAAAAATGACACTATTGCCATATTTATGACCCATTTCCTATTTCCTTCTATAATCCAAGTGTTTCAACTTTTCAATACTTCAAACAACATGAAAAGATCATGAAACTTACCTTAGATAATGGTAGAATAAGCCTTGAGTGGAATACTCTTCTTGCACCAAAAACCCTAATTCACTTCTTTTGGGATTCCTTGACTTAGATGACTTTAATGGGTTTCACACTTCTTGATTTTTGTTGGTTTGATGAAGTTGATCATCAATTTCTTTTGAATTCTTGTGGATGAAGTATATGGAACCTTCTAGAGGTCTTGAGAGAGATGAAGAAATGTGGGAAATGAAATTAATGAAGTGAGACCACATTTATATACTTGAACTTATTCAGCTCGTCGGGACTTCCACGGACATTTATATTATCCGTGGAACATTTCACGGCCCGTATAAGTGGTTGTGGTTCACCACTGGCCAGACATCATCTCTTCTAGGTGTTATACGGATCCTTATATAGATCGTATAATGTTATACGGACAGTATAAGTCGGTCGTATAACTCTTTTTTCCTGAAATGATCTCCGTCGTTCGTTTGATCTCCAATCCTCATGGAACCTTCTTAACACTTGTTTGACACTTCACTAACCATCGAAGGGACGTTATGACTCTTCTTCAAACCATCATCAAGTTATCATTAATTCGATGCTCGAAATTCTTGCCCGACACACAACATAAGACTCACTTTCCTTAGCAACTTTCTTCTCTTACCTCGAATGTCTTTGAAATCTCGATTAGGGTTATCAAATGCTATTTCCTACTTATCAAAACATCTTATACGTCGTGCCCTTCGTTGGCCTGTTCAATGTATGCTAACGTTAAAATTTTTCGAGGTGTAACAATGTGATTTCTCCCCTTTTTTCTATTTATCAGCCGAGACATGGATACCTCCGGCCGTCCAAAACATGAACGAATGGGTTAGAGCAATCATCGGTCAACATACTCATGAACAACGGACATAGGAGGACCTGTCAAGTGGCCGATGGGTTGCTCAAAATCACGGTAATCTTCTCCTTGACTTGGTATATATTGCGTCCTCTCTTTTTTCCTTTATTTTTTATAACCCTTCAAAGATTCGTAAGTTTACCGGTGGCTCGGTGGAGCCAAGATCGGAACCCGGAGCTCGCCGCACCGGTTCCCGAATTTGGTACGAAGTGGTCATCTCGCTCATTGTCGCTGCCTGTAAGAGACGGAGAAAGCCCTCAGACAAAGGGCAGAAACTAAGAAAAAAGGCAAGGAGCGTTGTTCGGACTCTAAGGGATGAATCAGAGCCCGACTTTCTTATTCGAAGGGTCGGTGAGGGCCCTTCTGTCGCCTCTATTCCAGAGGAGGAAGCTACCATTCCTCCCTTTCCTACTGCTGGGGAAGGACCTTCCACTCCGGCTCTGCACACAGGTGGGGAAGAAGTTCTTTTTCCAACTCCTCTATGGTCAATTGAATTCGTGGACATTGCAGGTGATACTTCATATGAAGAGACTCCCCTGCAAAGGCCAAGAAGATCTGGGTTAGCTTTGACTGTTGAGGCCGAACAAAGAGCAGAGTCTGCCCCTGATACCGAGGCTCCAATGGATACCAGCCTACTACCCGGTGGTGACCTAGCTGCGATATCCGAGGCACCTGTTTCTACCGAGACCACTGGGGCTGCTCCAACTTCTCCTACTGCACCGAGGTCTGATAACCTTGATGACATGTTCTCGGATACCCGACCTGCAATCGGGGAAGCTGTCAGTTTCTTACATCTCCCTATCCCTCGGGCCACGGGGGCAGCTAGCCAGGCCACCAAAATAGGTGCAAGAGATAGCCTAGTAGGGATCTTTTCGACCCCTAGCGTGGAACCGAGAAGGACAAGGTCGGCCGTGGTCACTGTCCCTGAGGATTGCAGCTTTTTGTCCTGTCCTGTGGGAGTAGAAAGCTATTTGAGGCCTCTCATTTCGGACTCGGATAAGAGAAAGATGGCCGAAGCCCCCTGCAGTGCCTCATTAATGAGAGCATGTACGCAGGCAACCGGATAAGCTTACCATTCAATCTTTCCATAATTTAATGTGATCCTCAACTCTAGCTTTTTCTAAGTTTAACTTTATTTGTTTCTTCTGCAGAGTGTTGTGCTCGTCAATGAGGCCTTTATCTGTGCTCAGTACGAGGTTGACGACTTAAAGGGCCAGTTGGATGCCCAGGGTCGTGAAATGGAGAAGTTCCAGCACCTTCTGCAAGAAAAGGAAGATCAATTGAGCCGGGTCGCTGCCCTTTCCAACCTGGAACCCGAGCTCAAAGCTGCGAAAGTCGAAAACCTTTGTTTGAAGGCTGAGTTGGCCGGAATGGCTGAAAAGAGCCAGCTCTTGGAAGCGGATAAGGCCGGCCTTAGCCAGGACAATGCCCGTTTTTCTTCGAGGCTCGAGGAACTCGAGGCCACTATCTCCCAACCTCGAAGTGAACTTAATTCGATCAAGGCCGATGCCATGAAGATGGTGGAGAGGCATCGGCTGCTTGAATCCAAAAATGCTAAAGCTAAAGAGAAGTTGAAGGTGGTCGAGCAGAAGGCCGAGGCTCGAGCCCGGATTAGTGACGAGCTCAAGAGCAAATTCGAGGAGGCAGCCGAGGCCAATGACGTGCTTAAGGCCGAGCTCGAGTCGGCTACCCAAATCAAAGAATTCTCGAAGAAAAGAGATCATAACTGGCGGCTAAATTGGCAAAAGCCGAGGCCGACTTAGAAGAGTCCCTTAAGGATGTTTCGGCTGCCGAAGCTCGTACTACGATTGTGGTTGAGTATGAGCGGTGGAAATCCCGGAGGGTTACCCTCAAACAGGCTAAAAAAGGATTAGGGGACCTCCAGGCTCAGATACTTGAAGCCAAAGAAATCGAGGAGGAGGCTAAGAAAGCCCTCGATTCTGAGTTTGAGGATTCCGAGCGAATAGGACTCCGGCTCCAGTCGCACCGGGTAGATCAGGGCCTGCACTAGCCTTTATTTTATTTTTGCCTTTTGACTTGTGAAAAGTTCAAGTGTAAAAACCCTTCGTATATGAAATGAGCATTCCCCTTTTGATTGTCTCTTCATTATTTTATCCGAATACTTGTTATGATATTTGCCTTAATCACTTATCCCGTTTAGGAATAGTCAATTGTTCGGACTGTGTCTAAGTGTTAGCTTTTCTTCATTCGGTACATTTTGGTCCGAGGATTTGATTGAGTGATTTGCCCGCGGGACTTATTTATGCTTTGTGAATTCAGACGTCTCCGAATCACGTTAGGCATTTTAGGGCCGAGGTTTTCCAATCGCTTACTTGTCTTAGATTAGGGTCTGACACCTAAATCCCTGCCTTGTCAAATTTTGATATGGCAGTCCCCATTCGAGGGTGTTAAAAAAATTTGGCTTGGTTCAACGCGACCTTGTTGCCTTTGTCGAATTTCGACGGCAGTCCCCGGTGTAGGGTATTTTAACAAAATGATGCCAAATTTCAACGGTAGTCCCCGGTGTAGGGTATTTAATAAGAAGACACGTCCGAAATGGAATTTTCATAACTTTCGTTATATTGCAAGTATTTGCACGTACATAATATGAAGACTTCATCCGTTTCCTTCTATTTTTGCCGTAGTATATACTAAGCGGACACGATTCATTTTTGATCATTTGGTCCTTACATCGAAACCTAACACAAAAGGTCCGGGATTAGACAAAGATGGGAAATATAAAATTTTGAGGACTTCTCCGGGGTAGCACTTAACAGTGTTCCTTCACCTGCTTTGTTGAGTTGGAACTCACGTTAACTTTCTGAGGTAGGCCTCGATGTGGGTATGATAGTCCCCTAGTATTTATCCGAGCTGCATGATCGGGTAAGCACTATCAAGTTCCCGCTCGAGGGGTATATCCCGAGTTCCCGGATACTTTGCCTCGTTTTCATAAAGTAACACATTGTACTAGTTGCCTCATTAAAAATCTTGTCGGAAAACCCACTTCGGGACAAAACTGTACTAAGGAAAAGAGTGCAACACGTGTTTTCTGACCTAACTTCGTCCGGTACCCGACTTTCTGCAAAAATGAAGACAGGTTAACAACAAAAAATGACACAAGGGTTGGCATCCATACCTCAGCAGTAGTATCTCTTCAAATGAGCCACATTCCAGTTATTGCGCAACCGTTGTCCGTCCATGGATTCTAGCTGGTACGACCCTTTGCCCGTTATTCTTATTATCTTGTACGACCCTTCCCAGTTCGGAACCAACTTCCCGTCGTTGGAATTCTTGGTGTTCAAAGTAACTTTCTGAAGCACCAAGTCCCCAACTTGAAAATGTCGAAAATTGGCCCTCCGGTTATAGTACCTCTCCATTCTCTGTTTCTGAGCTGCAATACGGACCAACGCATTTTTGTGTAGTTCGTCCGCGAGGTCGAGTTTTATGGCCATGGCCTCCTCGTTTGACCCACCGGTAGCATATTTGAATCGGAGGCTCGGTTCACCAACTTCTACTGGGATGAGAGCTTGGGTCCCGTAAACCAACGAGAAAGGCGTTTCTCCCGTGCTTGATTTTGATGTAGTTCTGTAAGCCCATAATACCTCCAGTAGAACTTCCCTCCACTGATGCTTTGATGTTTCAAGACTTTTCCTTAGATTTTGAATTATTGTTTTGTTTGTGGATTCTGCTTGTCCGTTTGCACTCAGGTGATACGAAGTTGATATAATTTTCTTGATCTTTAACCCTTCAAGGAAATTATTGACCTTGCTGCCAATGAACTAAGGGCCGTTATAACAAGTTATGTCGGCCGGGATGCCGAAACGACAGATAATATGGTCCCATATGAAGTCAATAACCTCCTTTTATTTGATCTTTTCGAAGGCCTGCGCTTCAACCCATTTTGAGAAATAGTCAGTCATAAATAAAATGAAACGGTCCTTACCTGGTGCCCATGGCAGAGTACCAACGATGTCCATTCCCCACTTCATGAAAGGCCAAGGTGATATCACCGGGTGTAGCAACTCCCAGAGTTGATGGATCATCGGGGCATGCCTTTGACACCCATCGCATTTCCGGACAAAATTCTTTGAGTCCTCCTCCATCCGGCTCCAGTAATAACCGGCTCTGATAATTTTTTGAACCAAGGCTTCTGCACCGGAGTGATTACCGCAGGTACCCTTGTGGACTTCTCTTATCACATAATCGGTTTCTCCGAGACCCAGACACTTAGCCAGGGGTCTGACGAAACACCATCAACACCATCAATATAATTGACCGTCTATTAAGCAGAACCGTGCTGCTTTGGTCCTCAGTGACCGTGATTCTTTTGGGTCACTCGAGAGCTTTCCGACTTGCAAGTAGTCGATGTATTTGTTGCCCCAATCCCAAGTTAGACCCATCGTGTTTATCTCAGCATGCCCATTTTTAACTGTCGAATTCATCAACTGCACTATGGTACCGGGGTTGATTTCTTCCCCTTCGACTGAAGAGCCCAAATTGGCCAGTGCATCAGCTTCGTTATTCTGCTCCCTGGGTACATGCTGCATAGTCCACTCATTAAACCGGTGCAGTATCACCTGAGTTTTCTCTAAATATCTTTGCATTCGTTCATCCTTAACCTTGAAGACGCCATTCACTTAGTTAACGACCAAGAGAGTCGCATTTTGCTTCGATTATTTCGGCCCCCAGACTCCGAGCTAATTCCAAACTTGCAATCATAGCCTCATACTCGGCTTCATTGTTAGTCAATTTAATAGTTCTAATCGACTGCCTAATGGTATCCCTGGCGGGGGTTTTAAGAATGATGCCCAGCTCGGAACCCTTTAGGTTCGAGGCCCCGTCCGTGTGTAGAGATCAGATACCCGAAGCCTTTCCCTAGGTTAGCAATAATTCTTTTTCGACCTCGAAAATCATGGCCGGGATAAAATTTGCCACAAAATCGGCCAAGATTTGAGACTTAATGGCTGTCCTAGTCTTATATTCGATATCATATCCGCTAATCTCTACGGCCCATTTAGTCAACCTACCTGATAATTCCGGTTTATGCATGACATTCTTTAGCGGGTAAGTAGTTACTATGCATATCGGATGGCATTGAAAGTAAGGTTTCAGCTTTCTTGAGGTTTCAGCTTTCTTGACGCACTTACTAATGCCAATGCCAACTTTTCGAGGTGGGAATAACGAGTCTTCTCATGCCCTAGAGTTCTACTCACATAATATATTGGAAATTGCGTACCTTCTTTTTCTCAGACCAAAACACCGCTTACCATTACCTCGGATACGACAAGGTATAGGAACAACTGTTCGTCTGTCTTCGGTGTGTGCAGCAGAGGCGGGTTGGACAAGTATCTTTTCAATTTCTGCAAGGCTTTTTGGCATTCCGGTGTCCAGGCGAAGTCATTCTTCTTCCTCAGTAATGAGAAGAAATAGTGATTTTTATCCGAAGACCTCGAAATGAAACGGCTCAGTCTTTGCTATCCTTTCGGTGAGCCTCTGCGCTCCTTTGACCTTATTCACCACCTCAATATCCTCGATGGCTTTGATCTTGTCCGGGTTAATTTCAATCCCCCGGTTCGAAACCATGAAACCTAAAAATTTTCCAGATCGGACACCGAAGGCACATTTCTCCGGGTTAAGCTTCATGTTGTATTTGCGGAGTACATCAAAGGTTTCCTGCAAATGTTTTAAATGGTCCTCTATTTCTAAGGACTTGACCACCATGTCATCAATATAAACTTTCATTGTTTTCCCTATTTATTTTTTGAACATTCCATTAACTAGGCGTTGGTAAGTTGTTGTCACACCCCGACTTTACTAGGGTGTGATGGGCACCCGACCCCATATTCGGAGCCGAGCGAACCCTCGGACTCTTAGTACACACATGTTCTCTTGGATTCATAGGACAAAGTAAAGTAAAATACATAGTAAATTTTTTTTCAAAATCTTTTCGTCGTTTCTCGAGTAAACACGAGTTTGTAAATATGAGGCTCGTAAAATAAAAACACCTCAACTTGAAGTGGAACTCGTTTTAGGCCGACACTCTCGACTCACGACTCGTCTCGCAAAGTCTCTAATCGTAATCATGGACCATAGCACGTGTAGGCCGACTCAAAGAACTCTCCAGGGTGAGTGGAGCTTGCCAACATTGCTGAACATCTTCTATAATGACTTCTACTCGTGCGGGGGTACCGCGTGGCATGAAACGCGGCGCCCACAAGAAGGGCGTCGTACGAACAATGTACCGAGTATGTAAGGCATGAATAATAACATAGTAAGAAATGTATACATGAACAATAACCGCGTAGAAACATAGAACATGTCATGTCAAGTTGTGACATGTACATAGGAATCATATCCGCATAGAGAACATAGAACATATCATAGGATAACGAGTAATTTGTGCATATGAGTGCCCACGGGGGCGGATGCCATGCTTACTTGGTCATATCAGTCATAGTACCGCACGAGGCGGTTTCGCCCACATAGCGCGGAATACTCCGGCCCGCCATAAATCCGCGTCCGGGCATCCCGCGTCCGGATGATAAGCTGTGACCGACTGGTGGCAATGATACATAGTTCCTTCCCAATTCCCAAGTATACATAGTTCCCATCCCCCCAACCCTTGTTCATATTTAGCATGCGGGGGAAACCAAGGAAAATCGTGTACTTATCGGAGTGACGTAAGGTCGGAATCCTCCGATCGCATTATGGAGTAATCATGGGCGCTTTGTCTCACCTTGGAGGAATGATAATCATAAGGCGAGACTATCAACATAGAACATAGCATAGCATATCGGGTCATAGACATAGCATATCGACATCATCATTGTCATCATAGAATCATAGTTGTCATAGAATCGTAGTCATCATAGAATCATGGCCATCATAGGATCATAGTCATCGTAGAATCATAGGCATCATAGAATCATTGTCATCATAGAGTCATAGTCATCATAGAACCATGGCCATCATAGAATCATAGTCCCCATAGGATCATAGTCCCCATAGAATCATAGACATCATAGGATCATAGACATCATAGAATTATAGTCGTTGTTTAAGTCATAAAAACCGTCAATATTGTGAAACTTAGTTTTTAAAGAAAAATGTATATTTTGGAAAACACTTGTAAACTTTTAGTAAAGAAAATCATACTTAGTTTTTAAAGAAAAATGTATATTTTAGAGAACACTTGTAAACTTTTAATAGAGAAAATCATACCTTGGGGTCGAGGGTTTAGTTAAAACAACTCTTATTTAGTAGTCGGAATAATATCCAAAAGTTTTCTTTAACTGTAATATTGAAATAAACCGAAGGAAGCCATAGGAGGAAATTAGGGAATAGTGGGCCCACCTCGAGTCAGATGAGGCGGCGTATCAAATTTGCGTATATTACAATTCATAGCGTCACTTAGGAGGGTCTTAGGGTAATCGAGTCCTATTTGTGTAAGTTCTGGATGTCTAAGGAGTTTTTTCCAACATTTCGTGCAAGTTCTAATTCAATTCTACTGAATGAATAGTAGTTAAATTCAAACTCGGATTTCTAGGATTAGAATGGTCCCCGAGACACGTACTCAAGCCTATTACATCTAAGACATGCCATAGAAAGAAAGTGAGGCCTTACATACCTTTTTCCGCTCCTTACCGTTACTCCAAATCCAAGTTGCAAATCCGCCGTAATCTACAATTTGGTCACATTTACCAAACCTTAGTTAAGGGCATTTATGAGTCGATTCTTTAAAGCAACACTTTGTCGCCGAAATTTCGACAAAGCATTTCCCCCGTAAATACATCGTCCGAGAATATGGCTCGGCCCAATTCAACAACAACAACCCGAGAATAGAACTCGGCCAAACAACCAACAATCACATTAACAACTTCAATCAATATACTACTTTCTTCAAAACTTTCCAACAACACCATTGTTTTCCACACATGCAAGAACTTTATATTCAATTAACATAAGCTCTTGTTTGCAATATGGAATCCACAATAACAACAACTAAACTATCTAATAACATCAATTGCCATAATTTGCCAAACCCTATACCATTCGGCCACCACCACAACTACAACCCATATTCTTACAAATTTCCACCCATTCCTTTACATTGCAATAACAACCAACACTTAACTAGAATTAATCCCTTCTTACCATGAAACACAACACAATACACGGCCATGCACACACTACACATTACACGGCCAACATACAACAACATTCATGTTTCATGCATTTTCCTCCATTTCTATGCATTACAACAACACACGAACATGCTAAACACAATTAATTCTTCTCTTTAGCATAACCATGCACACGGCCCAACATGTAAGTATACTAATACCATGCAAGCTTCCATGTTCTCATGATTTCTACTCATTTCCATATACTATAATACACATGAACCCTTTATAACACATAAAAAGGAATGAAATCCTACCTTTGTTCTTCAACTTCTTCACTTGGCTAGGGTTGGAATTTTGTACCAAAGAGTGATTCTTTCCTCCCAACAACCATACCATGTTGAAGAGCACCCTCAAGTTAGTAGGAATGTAACAAGAAATAAATTTTTGGAATCAAATTTGGAGGCTTCATATTTTTTTCCTCCATGGCCGAATAGGCCATGGTTTCTCCTTCATCTTTTTTTTTTTTGTTCTTGCCTTGGAGTGGAAGATGAATACATATATATATATATAAGTCCTTAGGCATGTGAGGGGCACATGCCCTCTCTAGACTTTTCTTGATTTTTCCTTCTTTTCCTTAATTTATTTCTAGAGTTTTCTTTTCTTTTTCCTTTGAATTTCCTAAAAGATGACTTATTTAATCATCCTTTTCCCTCACATGGCCAATATGGCAAATGACCATTTTGCCCCTCAACTTTCTCAATATTACCATTTTGCCCCTAGCCTTCCGCATTATTTCCACGGCCCATTTTGCGAATTTCTCTTCTTGCCCTTAGCCTTTCTCAATATTTCCGTCCAATAATATTCATAAACAAGATATTCATAACCAACTTATGCACTAAAATAATTTTGAACATCGTCTCGTCCTTAACTTCCCGCGACGACTTTGAAATATCCAAATGTACGAAACGCGAGGTATAACATTCTCCCCCCTTTGGAACATTCGTCCTCGAATGTTCAACTAGTCTTATAAGGTCGCATAAGTACCTCGGGGAGCTCTCTTTTCAAAGTTATTTTCCATCCTTCATATTAGCTCTTAAGTTATCCGATATCATCCTCTTTGTCATACTCTTCCCTCTTCATACACGTCCATTTTACGGCGTCGCACTACTCAAAGTTTGTGCGAACTCCTCATATTACCTTAAACATTATCCGGACTTCTATCCGCTCATTGTCGGTTTCCCCGACCTTACCAATTTACTTCAGAAAAGGGGTCTCCTTAACAGCTCAAGTGTTCATATCAAATACACTACCGCATCAATTGCCTATACCTTATCCTTACATTTCTCTCACCTGCTTCCCCCCTTTTTGGAGCGCACCTATACCATGACTCATTTATACTTCGTCTCATATTCTCATTCCCAATCTCAATCTATAGTAGGGTAGTAATAGCTTACTTTGCAACACTTGTACCACTTACTCTTGCTGTCACTTGAACTTCGGTACCCTTACTCGATTAATGCCTTTTATACCATAACTTCGGTTACTGGAATTCACATGTCCATCGATACAATCATATTTGGGATATCTCACACATTCATATAATTACTATCAACTAGCCCATAAAGTACGTCCAAACGCTGTTCAAGCCTATCCTAATTCCCGTACGTGATGCACTTCCCCGCCTCTTTACCAAGCAAGTTTGCCTTGTCCTACGCATCTTCTCATGGTCTTCAACCATCCCATACACTCTAGTATCCCTCGGGTTACTCTAACCTCTTATTTGTCTTTCATGTCCGAATATGCGGAAATTTCTTCTAAACTTCCCGTGGGTCACCCATCCTAGAATTGCTCCCACCGAGCACGCTTAACCTCGAAACTTTGGTGGGGTTCGGTGCCTTAACACCGATATTTTCCACGTCCACTTCCTCGTATAACCTTTACTACATATCCCGGGGCAAGTCGAAGTACGCCGATTCTCGGAATATTTTCATAACACGTCCTTTCTTTGAAATTACTATTTTGCCCTTTTCGATTCCGAATGTTCACCTTTCACTTGTGTGCATAACCACCCCTTATCCTCGGGCCTCCGTGTTCCCGAGGTAGTGATCGCACCTTCGTCGTCGTGCCAAATCCATAACCCTTCTTAAAACATCGCATCTCGTTTATTGTCCGTTTATCGTATTTTCCTTTTCACGCTTCTTTCTCTTAGGCATGCCCGTCCGGTAGGGCCTTCTTTGTTATCCTCACTATTCAGATCCGCACACAGCAGTTATTAGCAATACCTTGCAGGCTTACATATGTATACGACTCATCTCAGCTATACCGAGCCCCCAGCTTCGGGTGGCAGAACAGAACATCGATACTTGTCCTTGTAACTTTCCATATCACTTCTCACTTTCTTTTGTCGTAGGTAAGGCCTGCATAGGAGATTCCATTTTCCTAGGACTTGGCTCTATCGCACGATCATAGGACGAAAGAAGGTCAGTTCCTAAATGCCCCATGACCTCTCGTTTATAAATGTGGCCGGCTTCACCCATAAACGAGGACTCTCTCGGACACGACTTTGCGTACAACCCTTGGACCGACCCGCTTCGATACCACTTTGTCACACCCCGACTTTACTAGGGTGTGATGGGCACCCGACCCCATATTCGGAGCCGAGCGAACCCTCGGACTCTTAGTACACACATGTTCTCTTGGATTCATAGGACAAAGTAAAGTAAAATACATAGTAAATTTTTTTTTCAAAATCTTTTCGTCGTTTCTCGAGTAAACAGTTTGTAAATATGAGGCTCCGTAAAATAAAAACACCTCAACCAAGTGGAACTCTTTTTAGGCCGACACTCTCGACTCACGACTGCCGTACGCAAAGTCTCTAACCGTAATCATGGACCATAGCACGTGTATGCGACTCGAGCAACTCTCCGGGGTGAGTGGAGCTTGCCAACATTCTTTGGAACATCTTCTATAATGACTTCTACTCGTGCGGGGGTACTGCGTGGCATGAAACGCGAGCGCCCACAAGAAGGGCGTCGTACGAACAATGTGCGAGTATGTAAGGCATGAATAATAACATAGTAAGAAATGTATACATGAACAATAACCGCGTAGAAACATAGAACATGTCATGTCAGGCGTGGACCGTACATAGGAATCATATATTGCATAGAGAACATAGAACATATCATAGGATAACGAGTAACCCGTGCATATGAGTGCCCTCAGGGGCGGATGCCATGCATGCTTACTTGGTCATATCGAGGTCATAGTACCGCACGGGCGGCTCGCCCGCATAGCGCCGAATACTCCGGCTCTGCCCGCATAAATCCCGCGTCCGGGCATCCGCGTCCGGGATGATAAGCCAGGTCGACCGACCTGTGGCAATGATACATAGTTCCTTCCCAATTCCCAAGTATACATAGTTCCCATCCCCCAACCCTTGTTCATATTTAGCATGCGGGGGGAAACCAAGGAAAATCGTGTACTTATCGGAGTGACGTAAGGTCGGAATCCTCCGATCGCATTATGGAGTAATCATGGACGCTTTGTCTCACCTTGGAGGAATGATAATCATAAGGCGAGACTATCAACATAGAACATAGCATAGCATATCGGACGTCATCATTGTCATCATAGAATCATAGTTGTCATAGAATCGTAGTCATCATAGAATCATGGCCATCATAGGATCATAGTCATCGTAGAATCATAGGCATCATAGAATCATTGTCATCATAGAGTCATAGTCATCATAGAACCATGGCCATCATAGAATCATAGTCCCCATAGGATCATAGTCCCCATAGAATCATAGACATCATAGGATCATAGACATCATAGAATTATAGTCGTTGTTTAAGTCATAAAAACCGTCAATATTGTGAAACTTAGTTTTTAAAGAAAAATGTATATTTTGGAAAACACTTGTAAACTTTTAGTAAAGAAAATCATACTTAGTTTTTAAAGAAAAATGTATATTTTAGAGAACACTTGTAAACTTTTAATAGAGAAAATCATACCTTGGGGTCGAGGGTTTAGTTAAAACAACTCTTATTTAGTAGTCGGAATAATATCCAAAAGTTTTCTTTAATCGTAATATTGAAATAAACCGAAGGAAGCCATAGGAGGAAATTAGGGAATAGTGGGCCCACCTCGAGTCAGATGAGGCGGCGTATCAAATTTGCGTATATTACAATTCATAGCGTCACTTAGGAGGGTCTTAGGGTAATCGAGTCCTATTTGTGTAAGTTACGGATGTCTAAGGAGTTTTTTCCAACATTTCGTGCAAGTTCTAATTCAATTCTACTTTTGAATGAATAGTAGTTAAATTCAAAATCGGATTTCTAGGATTAGAATGGTCCCCGAGACACGTACTCAAGCCTATTACATCTAAGACATGCCATAGAAAGAAAGTGAGGCCTTACATACCTTTTTCCGCTCCTTCGCTACTCCAAATCCAAGTTGCAAATCCGCCAGAATCTACAATTTGGTCACATTTACCAAACCTTAGTTAAGGGCATTTATGAGTCGATTCTTTAAAGCAACACTTTGTCTGCCGAAATTTCGACAGCATTTCCCCTGTAAATACATCGTCCCGAGAATATGGCTCGGCCCAATTCAACAACAACAACCCGAGAATAGAACTCGGCCAAACAACCAACAATCACATTAACAACTTCAATCAATATACTACTTTCTTCAAAACTTTCCAACAACACCATTGTTTTCCACACATGCAAGAACTTTATATTCAATTAACATAAGCTCTTGTTTGCAATATGGAATCCACAATAACAACAACTAAACTATCTAATAACATCAATTGCCATAATTTGCCAAACCCTATACCATTCGGCCACCACCACAACTACAACCCATATTCTTACAAATTTCCACCCATTCCTTTACATTGCAATAACAACCAACACTTAACTAGAATTAATCCTTCTTACCATGAAACACAACACAATACACGGCCATGCACACACTACACATTACACGGCCAACATACAACAACATTCATGTTTCATGCATTTTCCTCCATTTCTATGCATTACAACAACACACGAACATGCTAAACACAATTAATTCTTCTCTTTAGCATAACCATGCACACGGCCCAACATGTAAGTATACTAATACCATGCAAGCTTCCATGTTCTCATGATTTCTACTCATTTCCATATACTATAATACACATGAACCCTTTATAACACATAAAAAGGAATGAAATCCTACCTTTGTTCTTCAACTTCTTCACTTGGCTAGGGTTGGAATTTTGTACCAAAGAGTGATTCTTTCCTCCCAACAACCATACCATGTTGAAGAGCACCCTCAAGTTAGTAGGAATGTAACAAGAAATAAATTTTTGGAATCAAATTTGGAGGCTTCATATTTTTTTCCTCCATGGCCGAATAGGCCATGGTTTCTCCTTCATCTTTTTTTTTTGTTCTTGCCTTGGAGTGGAAGATGAATACATATATATATATAAGTCCTTAGGCATGTGAGGGGCACATGCCCCTCTCTAGACTTTTCTTGATTTTTCCTTCTTTTCCTTAATTTATTTCTAGAGTTTTCTTTTCTTTTTTCCTTTGAATTTCCTAAAAGATGACTTATTTAATCATCCTTTTCCCTCACATGGCCAATATGGCAAATGACCATTTTGCCCCTCAACTTTCTCAATATTACCATTTTGCCCCTAGCCTTCCGCATTATTTCCACGGCCCATTTTGCGAATTTCTCTTCTTGCCCTTAGCCTTTCTCAATATTTCCGTCCAATAATATTCATAAACGGTATTCATAACCAACTTATGCACTAAAATAATTTTGAACATCGTCTCGTCCTTAACTTCCCGCGACGACTTTGAAATATCCAAATGTACGAAACGCGAGGTATAACAGTTGTACCGGCATTTTTTAATCCGAAGGGCATGACATTATAACAATAAGTCCCGTATCAGGTAATGAAGGATGTTTTTCTTAACGATCCTCGGCGCGTCCCGATTTGGTTGTACCCAGGTAAGTATCGAGAAAACTTAACATCTCATGCCCGGCCGTTGCATCGATCATTCAATCGATGTGAGGCATCTGAAATGAATCCTTCGGGCATGCTTTGTTCAAATCCTTATAATCAACACACATTCTAAATTTATTACCTTTCTTCGGCACAACCACTACATTCGCTAGCCAGTCCGGGTATTTTACCTCTCGGATAAAGCCTACTTTTAAAAGCTTTGTTACCTCATCTTTTATGAAGGCGTGCTTCGGCTCTACTATGGGCCTCCTTTTCTGTTTCACCGGGGTGAATCTCTCATTGAGGCTGAGCTTATGAGTCGTCACCCCCGGTGGCACACCTGTCATGTCTATATGGGACCATGCAAAACAATCGACATTAGCTTGAAGAAATTTAATTAGCTTGTTCCCGAGCTTCGAGGTTAACCCCGTGCCCAGGTATACCTTTCTTTCTGGTAAATGTTCAAACAAGATAACTTGTTCTAGCTCCTCCACGATAGATTTGGTTGCATTCGAGTCATCCTGTAATACGAACGATTCGA
>NW_026716343.1:0-16901 GCF_029784015.1 Lycium ferocissimum
TTTGTTTATTTGGTAGCTATGTCGGAGTTATCTTGTGTTACGGAGTTATCTTGTGTTACGAGTTATCTTTGCTGATACGGAGTTATCTTGTGTTACGGAGTTATCTTGTGATATGGAGTTATCTTGTGTTTCGAGTATGTTGTGTTATGGCAAGACGGGTGGCGACCATGTTTCCCGATGCCCTTTATAATGGGCCGGATATGTGTATAGATATTGACATCATGATTTGTATTTTAACGCAAGCATTTTGGTATTTGGTTATGTGCTCACTTTACGTACTTCGACTTTGGTTGTAACCCGTCTTCGTATTTCATGCTTTATATACTCGGTATATTTATGCGACCCCCTTTCTTCGGCGCAGCGTTTATGCCGAGTACGACTGCTCGATTTGGTGATCCGCCAGCTTAGGATATCCATTCTACTATCTTGGAGCGCTCCCTTGTTCCGGAGCCCATATTTTGGTAAAGACTCTTTCATTGTGTATATGTACGTCGATTCAGGGGTACGGCGGGGCCCTGTCCCGTCATATTATACCGTTGTGACTCTTAGAGGTCTGTAGACATGTGTGTGGGTTGTGAATAGTTCTGTCGATTGTTTTGTGTGATTTATGTTTTGGCGTCCATTCGCTGTAGCCTTATCGGCTTGCGTATGTATATATTTTGGGATGTTGTGCTTTATGACAGCCTTGCCGGCTTCGGTGCGGTATATGTTATATGCGACAGTTTGAGACGACGTCTGACCTTTGTATATGTATAAGTTATTTGTATCTGATTACGTTGGGGGTGTGCGAGTGTCCGGCTCGGGCACTAGCCACGGCCACGGGGTTAGGTCGTGACAAAAGTGGTATCGAGCGGTTCGTCCTCGGAGTGTCTACAACCGTGTCTAGCGAGTCTTGTTTATCGGTGTGTTGTGCACCACATCTATAAACGAGAAGCTACGAGACATTTAGGATGTTATCTTTCCTTCTTATTCGATCGTGCGATTGTATTATCGGGATGATTCCTCCCTAACGAATTGTTATGTTTACGGATGCCTCCAAGAAGGCGACAGTGCCTGAAGGGCAACCGCAGGCTGGAGAGACTAGCCGGGACCGGAGGTTACTGGGCCGTGCTCGGTCGTGCCGAGGTGGTGCTCCGTCGCAACGCTCTGCTACACCGTCATACCGAAGGGCATGGCGAGCGGTGCGGATCGGGCGTTCACCGCCGCTCTCGAGGTTCCGTCCGAGCCTCCGGCTCTCGCGGGGCGGAGGATAGGGCTATGAGAGATGCGGTCCAGTTGCTGACCGGACTAGTGCGGGACGGGCTCGCAGGACACGGATTATGTTATATCCCGTATTTTTGTACATTAAGACAATTCGAATTAATTATGATAATTTAAAGGAAAAACTATTTTGGATACAAAGTGGTTTTTTGGACCTTTGATTTTTTTTTAAAGACATGAGTTTGTGCATGAATTTTTGGCATGGAACAATTGGGAAAAATTTTGGGACCAAAAGTGATAAAATTTGAAAGGGAAATCATCCTTTTTCCCATAGTGGCCGTGAGGTGGTGGTTGGCCCACCCATTTTGTGTTAATTTTAATTGGAACAACACATTGGTGTGGGCCTACACTTGTCCCCTTATTGTGGAGACTTAAAAGAGACCACTAGTTCATTCTTTCTTTAACACTTAAAAAAAAAAAGGGAACCAAGATTTTAAGACTAAGAGGTTTCCCCCAAGGGCTTAAAAAATAAAAGCCCCTTTTTAAAGGGCTCTTCAAAATTTTTTTGAGAAAACCCCCTTATTTTGAGGTCCCTAAGAAGGGGGAAGCGCCTTTGGAGCGATCCCCCTTAGTTTTGGTTTTTGGGAACCCCCTACCCTTATGGTGGAATTGAAAAAAAAAGGGGAAAGAATTGATTATTTTTAGTATTTTTATAAAGGTTGTATGTATGTTGTAGTATTTTAAATATGGATGAAAATCATGAAATAAAGTATGTTGAAGGAGGCCATATGTAGAGGGGGGGCGGGTGAAAGGGGTGTTTTGTTTTTGGGTTGGGAGTGAAAATTAAATGTCTAGTTAGTTTATTATGATCATTGTGGGAAGAACAAATTGAGAATCATCCATAGGGTATTTTGGGGTGTGTTTAGCAAAAAATGGGTCCATTATACGACAATAAACAATTAATATTGTTTAAAATTTTTAGTCGTCGTTTATAAATTTCTAGGGAAATGAATGTTTAATGACTCAAATTGATTTTGAGTTTTTTTGGGACTGTTTTGGGGGGAAATTTTTAATTTGATGAATTTATATTTTGATGAGAATAGCATTGAGAATGTGAATTGGGGTGCAAATCATGTTTTGGAAAAAAGGAAGGGTTAAAGTGAGGTTCTGGGTTTGGGGGCAATTTGGTAGCTTGGAAAAAAATTTTGGGGTTGTTGAAAATGTTATATGAATTGCTTAGAATGTCTTTAAATATTTTGGAGGGGTTGGGGTTAGTAGTGAATGTATAAGCGTCGATGTTGGCTTGAAGGTAAGTCGTTGAATTGAATTTTTTGAATGTTTTTGAATGAGGGAAAAAAGAGAGTTATTAATGTTGAATTACCTTTCGGAGGGTTGTTGATATTGCTGGTTGGTTTTTGATGTTTTTGGGTTGTTTGGGTTTTGGCCGTTAAATTTTGGGGGAGCCTTTTTTACAAAAACTTTTTTCCCAAAATTTTAAATTAAGGGCGAAATTTAATTTAATGCCCAAAAAATCTTTAGCCAACGTTTGGCATTTTTTGACTTGTTTATAGATCTGGGCACCCGAATCGTAGGTTGGATTTAAAAAAGGTTTGGGAAATTTTTTGGGGAGCGTTTGAGGTATGTAAAACGAACCTTTTCCCCTTTTTTTGGCATGCCTTTTCCCTAATTAGGCAATGATACGAGCCTCGAGGAAATTCTCCTCGCGATCCGAGAGTTTTGTGATTCTTTTTTTGTTTTAGTTTTTCTTTTGTTTTATATGATAAAATATTGACCCTATTTCCTTTTTTATGGCTAAGTTAAAAAGGTTGTATAAAAGGTTTGGTTTTTAAAAGAATTTTGTTCCTAAATGATTAGAAAACTACGAAAGTGTTAACTTTCACGGACGGAGACAGGATGCTTGATATCTTAAATGATTCCATGATGTATGACTTATGTTTTATGGCGGGCATTTCAAGGTCGACACCGTTAAATGGGTCACATGACTTTTTCTTAGGCACTTAAAAGCGACTTTTGAAAGAATATGATACGACTATGATCCAGGTGCAAGTACGACCATTTTACTTACCTTTTGAGATTATGATAAGGATCTTATGTATATGATTTGATGAATGTTATAGTTTCGGAAGTTAGGATTAATATGTTCCCGAGTAGCATTCTAAAGAAAATTAGATTTGACTATTGTCTTGGTTCTGGGAAATAGTAGTTCGCTTAGACTATTTTATTAAGTTTGTAATGACGACTATGTTTTGATTCCCACAAGTATGTCAAATGATCTTGACACGTACCTACAATTTCTAAAGTGATACTTGATGTGTTCTCGAATGATTTTCGGAAGGAACTGACTTGTTGTTATTTAGCTTTTAAATGAGGTTTCGTTTGGTTATGTTGTTGAGTCGTGATGATGATTTGTGTATGTGATTCCTCGGCATTCCTCTGTTCGTGCGAGCTATTATGATCTTTTCCTTGCGTCCCGGGCCAGGGCATGTATTTGTGCACGATTCTACAATTATGATTCACCGCGCCCCTCGGCTAGGGCGGGGCATGTTATATGATATGATTATGATATGATAATACGGGGAGGTGGGCAGGGATGGCATATGATTTCATTCACCGCGCCCCACACTCACTGAGGGCGGGGCACGTTATATGTATATGATATGATTATTTTACTCACCGCGTCCCTCATTAAAGGGCCGGGGCACGTTATACATATATGTATCGATGATTTTACTTACGTCGCGTCGTTAAGGCGGGGCACGTCATGTCTGTGCGTAATGTACGAGGTGTTTTTCGATCTTGTTTCCGGTCCATGACGAGATGAGTATATGAAATTGATACGTATGATTTATGTTTCAAAGGCAAGTGCTATGATTTTACGGTTATTATGCTACTTCTCTGTCCTTCTCGTTTCAGTATGATTTGTCTATGGTATTCCATGCTTTACATGCTCAGTACATATTTCGTACTGACCCAATTTCTTCGGGGGCTGCGTTTCATGCCCGCAGGTAAAGACGCACAGTTTGGTGATCCACCTGTTTAGGACACCCTCTTCTGCTATTTGGAGTGCTCCTCTCATTCCGGAGCTTATATTTTGGTATATATTTGTTCGTGCATTTGTATATATTTGTTTAGGGGTGACGGGGCTGTCCGAGTCATATGATTCTATCCTTTGTTTAAGTCTGTGGACATGTTTGTGGGTCGTGCCTACTTACATGCAGGTTGTGTTTGTATATGTTGTGTTTGGGCGATCCATTCGCCGCGGCGGCCTTGTCGGCCCGCGTATGTATATATGTTGTTTTGTTGGCCTGTGTGGCCTTTGTTGGTATTTTTGCGTGCGAGATTATTTTGAATGTCCAGTAAAAAACAAAGGAAACTGCGAAAATTTTACGGAAATTATATAAATTTGAAACACGCCTTGTCGACCGGTTATACTACTGGATGTGTTTGGTATAATTTGAGATAGTGTTTGATATTCGTCTATATATAAGCCATCCGTGTGTAACTCTGTTTGATAGGTGCGTTTGGGTGCCCAGATAGGGCCCTAGTCACGGTCCACGGGGTTGGGTCGTGATAGATTAGGAGGTGATTATGCGGACAGACATGATACGAGGGGCCCGTTGTCACGACCCGGCCAGGTGGGCCGCGGCCCGGTGTCTGGCCCCCGGACACCCGTACGTACTACGACGGATGCGGCGTGCCCGATTAGCTAAATCTCATTTAGACATACATAAATTCATACAGATATAAAATACGTTGCACGAACATACAGATACATATATACATACTTAAACCTGTACATAAGCCGTTAGGGCTATCATAGTAAACAGAAATGCTCAGATCACAGACTCGTACTCCTTTTAGAACGGTGACATCCCGTAACCCGCACAAACATGTCCTCAGGCCTCACTAACATACGAAACGAATCAAAAGACGGGGACGGGGGGCCCGCATTTACCCAAATAACCATATGTACAAAGCGGACAAACAACGAGAGATATATCCAAAAGTATCGACTCCGGATCAAGGGAGCTTCGGACGGCAAACCGATGTCCTAAGCGCGGCGTATCACGCGGCGCGTACATCCGTACTGCGGGCATGTAGCGCGGCCCCGAAGAACGGGGGTCGGTCGGAAAGTGTACCGAGTATGCAAAGCGGAGAAGTAGTAAGTATAATCATAGTCAAGGATAGGAGTACGGGACATGGAGCAGACGAAGCTATAGTCGAGTCAGTACAAAAGTAATACCTTGTTGAGACCTCGGAAAACATAGTACCAAAAGGTAAGTGATGCATATCGAATCATGTGACATCATATGAACATATGTCGTGTCCGGCCCTACGATAAGGGACTCGGTAATATGGAATCATGCATGTCGAGAACCATATCATGTATACGGATGGCGTGTCCGACCTTTATTAAGGGACTCGGTAATATGGAATCATGCATGTCAGAATCATATATCATGTATACATAACGTGTCCCGGCCCTCTACTGCGGGTCTCGGTGAATAGTAATCATGTGCCATCCTGGCCACCATCCCCGTATCATCATATCATAATCACATACAGATAACGTGTCCCGGCCCGCGAGTACGAGGGACTCGGTGAATAATGCAAAGAAGTGCGCACGAGAACATGTCACGGCCGGGCTCGGTGAATGAACGTATCATCACTTGCACGAACGGTAGTGCGAAACATATGCGAGATAGGACCAGACTCAATAATCAAATCAAATAATAAATCATAACACGTACCTTCCGAACGTCACGACGGATTATGTCCAAATAGCACTTTCGAGAGTGTTCGTTCGTAACAAACATATATATCACGGGATTCGGTGGGATAATCGAATGTTCATGTTTCTCGTCGGAATGATTCAAGTGACAGATCGTTTCGAAGAAGTCGAACGTCAGACGTAGTACACATGCATGTTCTCTTTGGGGATGGCACGATTGTCATATCAAATCATACTTTAAGAATCATAACACATATCACAACATATTATGGACTCGTCACACTTATCATTGACAAACGGAGCATTTATCAGAAATTTCTTTTAAGACTGAGTAGGAACTAGTCAAACAAGGCCATAGTACGAGGTCTCGGATTCTGTGGGCCCACCTCGGGTCAAATTGAGGTGGCGGGCGTACGTTATGGATCATAGACTTTATAAAATCATTTATAAGCGTTTGGGACAAACCAGGCTCATTTGAGAAGGTTTCGTACATATGAATCATTTGACGACAATTTGTGAAGAAGCGGTTCAACCTAAGCGAGAACGATTTAGCGCTATTTTCCAATCTTAGATTATAAGACGCGGAAGTGCAATCAGGCTCGCCTTCAAGCCTATTACACTTAGAACATGCCAAAGAAAGATAGGAAGCTTCACATACCTTTGTTGTGCCTTACGCTCGTCGATTTCGATTCTGTTTCGTCAAAAATCTGCAAATGGTCACCTTTACCGGTTACTATTCATGAGAGTTAACATTTCACTCTTGGGTTTACATTTAGCTACCGAAATTTCGGCGGCACCTCCTATAAATGCGACGCCAGAATTTGACTCGGCCTCAAGAATAACCAACAACAAGCCAACAACAACACCAACAACAACAACAAGTACTACAATCACATTACGAAGTAAATAGTTTTCCTTCTTACACAAGACAACCCTTACTGCCCCAACTTCATACTTTCCAACTAATATCAATATTTCCATATTCATTTACTAATTCAAGACCATTCAAATGCGATTCCGAAAGCATTTCACATTATTTCACAAACTATACAAAAGTTTCACTAAAATCATAATTCACCCAAAATTTTCCAACTTTCCAACATAAGCTTCCACACATTTTTGTCTTCCAATTTCATTAACCTGAATCATAATTTGCACCTTAACCACTTCATTTTTCCATAATTACATAAACTATAATAAAATCGCATACTTTCCGACAACAACTTAACAACCAATTCTTCGTGTTAACTTAAACCATTATTCTTCCATCTACCTCACAAAGGCTATAACAACGATTTAACACGTCAAACAAATTAATTCATTTTCATTTTCAATCTTGACACCACACGGCCAACATCCACTTTTCCAACTTCATCCTAATTCATTCAACTTTCATTTCCAACATGAATTCCATCATAACCACAACTAAAACACAATACCAAATTCAACTAATCCTAGCCATGCAACATACACATACATACGTACATATACACACACACACACACATACGCGGCTTCCACGCATACAACTCACAACTCCATGATTTCCTTGCAATTTCACTCATACTAATATTCATAAATCTTCCATAACAAAAAGAACATAGAATTCTTACCTTTTTCCAACTTTTCCACTTGCCAAAAGAAGCACTTTCTTGCCTTGAAAATTATACCAACTTGAAGAGCTCCTTGAGCTTGTTACTAATTCAAGAAGAACCAAATTTTTGAATCAAAAACCAAGGCTCCAAGAATTTTTCTTCTTTTTCTTTCTCTCTTTCTCTCTAGAGCCGAATGGCTCTTCTTCTTTTTTTCTTGATTTTTCTTTTGTTTTCTTGAAACTTCTAAGGCTAAGGATCCCTTTATAATTAATTTGCACATGCAAAAATTAATTAAACTTGGGTTTGGGCCTTGGCTTGTAGCCGGCCACCCTCCAATCTTGGGCCTAAATTTTCTCTTTTATTCCTTTGAGCCCAATTGGCTAAAATCTCGTTTTGTAATTCCCGAAACTAATTTCCGAAATTCCAATTTTGCCCTTAGGCCTTCTCCAATATTCTCGCATCCATACTTCCATAACCGGCATACACACATTAAATAAAACCCAAACATGACCTTATTCTTACAAGTCACAATTATTTTCGTATTTCCCGAATATGCAAAAGTACGGGATATAACACCCGTGATTTCTTGACTTGTAATCCCCTAGAGTTTCTACGGATCAAAGCCCGTGGAGGAAACCCAGGAGTTTATTCGACAGATCCAGCACACGCTGAGGATAATTAGAGCTTCGACAAGGGCCGTAGTCTGTGCAGCTTCATATCGGTTGCGGGATGTTTGTTAATTGGTATGAGTCTGGGAGTTATCTAGGGGTGAGGTGCTCATCACTCCGACGGTGTGGGATGAGTTTCAGGGCAGGCCTTTCTTCCCCGCTTTCTACCTCACGGAGATGAGGCGAGCCGGGGGTTGATAGATTTACACGCATACGGCGGGAATGGCAGGAGCGTCCGAGAGTATAGCCTCGAGTTTGATTCATTGGCTAGATATGCGCCCACTATTGTAGCTGATATGGCTGATAGGGTGCATCATTATGTGAGGGGGCTAGATCGTTATTTGGTCGACAGCTGTATGATCATGGCTTCCCAGCCCGGTATGGATATTGCTCGGGTGCAGGCGTATGCACAGGGGATGGAGGATCGACATAGAGGGCGTCAGCCGAGCGAGATCATGACGGGAGCCGGCCAGAGGGCTAGATCGGCCGGCTGGCCACGGAGGGTTCCGAGACGGGCGGCCTCTCGGCGGTATAGTAGATATTCTTCCCAGCCAGCACGGAGTACACCCCCACAGTTTACGGGTAGGAGACCAGATAGTACAGGGTATTCAGGAGCAGGTCAGAGCTCCATGGCTTCGGGTCCGCAGGTGGACAAATGTTCCGGTCAGTCGAGGCCACCCATACCTCGGTGTTCTCACTGTGGGAGGCATCATTCGGGGGAGTGTTATAGTGCTACAGGTGCTTGTTTTTCATGCGGTCGTCAAGGCCATCTTATGAGAGAGCGTCCGTTTGGGGGCAGTCCAGGTGGTGTAGCTCGGCCCTCTTTTGGGTCGATTCTTGGTTCATCTTCCTCTTCCTTGCCTGCGCCCTATGGGGCGGGGTATGCCGACACCGGCGGGCCGCGGTAGAGGTCGTGGCGGGCTTCCGGTTCTAGCGGTCCTTCGAACCGCATATATAGCTGCAGGAAAACGAGGATCAGGAGGCGTCACCAAATGTGGTTACAGGTATATTATTTGTTATATCCCGTGTTTTAGCATATTCGAAAAACTTGGAATTAACCTTGACTTGTAAGGAATAAGGTCATGTTTGGATTTTTTCTTAATATGTGTATGCCGGTTATGGAAGTATGGATGTGGAGATATCGAGCGAGGCTAAGGACAAAATTGGAACTTTGAAAAATTGGTTTCATGAATTTTAAGTTTAGCCAACAATTGGGCTCAAAAAAAAAAAAAAAAAAAGAAATTGAGGCCCAAGTCTTGAAGGTGGCCGGCCAACATGCCTTGGCCCAAGCCCATGGCATGTGATGGTCACATGACAAGTTAAATAAGGGGGACAATATATATATATATGCTCACCCCTTAGAAGCTTCAAGAAATTAAAAGAAAAGAAGAGAAAAAAAGAAGAAGAGCCATTCGGCCCAAGAGAGAAAGAAGAGAAAAGAAAGGAATTTTTTCCAAGCCTTCAATCTTGGTTCAAAAATTGTAATTTTCCTATATTCCTACTAAGCTCAAGGTGCTCTTCAAAGTGGTATAATTATCTTGGCAAGGAAGTGCTTCTTTTGGCAAGTGGAAAGAAATTGGAAAAGGTAAGATTTTTACTTTTTATGTTGAAGGAATTATATATATGTTGTAGCATATGTAGAGTACATGAGAATCATGAAAGTGTTGCATGCATGTGATGGCCGTGTGGTGTATGTTTGTGTTGTAGCCGTGGGTGTGTGTATGTTGTATATCTATGGTGAGTTGAATTTTGTGTTGTGTTCTAGTTGTGGTTATGGTGGAATTTGCCATGACCCAACCCCGTAGGCCATGACTAGTGCCCGAGCTGGACACTCGTATACACTTGTTATCTATAGTCATACACTACTAGCATGCACGAACTGTTATAAGTGTACAGACAAGACGTATGCATATCAAAGCTACCTAGCTCCTGAAGAGTTACAACCTTTAACAGTTAATACCGCACAAAAGCCGGCAAGGCTGTCATATATATATAGGGGAACGTCCCAACAAAACATAAGCCGAGAAGGCTACCTTCATACACAGTCATATAATAAACATATATCTACGCGAGCCGGCAAGGAGGCTGCCACTACAAATGGGTACGCCCCAAACACAAGTCATGTCCACAAAACAAAACATCAACTACACATAGACCCACACATGTGACCACAGACCTCTAAGAGTGACAACGACATCATATGACGGGACAGGGCCCCGCCGTACCCTGAACAACAACATATATACATATCAAAGGCTATACCCCGAAACGATGCTCCGGAACAAAAGAGCACTCTGAAATAGCTGAGTAGATATCCTAGGCGCGGATCTCCGAAACGAGCGTCTGCGCTGGCATGAAACGCGACCCCGAAGAAAGGGTCGATACGGAATATGTCCGAGTATATAAAGCTTGAAACAAGTAAAGAGAATCGTATCTATGACAAGTGAACAGGATTCAATGCAACAATCGGAGTTTCAAAACAAAACTTGCCTTTGAACATATTTCATACGTATCGTTCTCATATCAATATCAATATAGTGTTTTATAATCAACCGCATAATCATTCCGTATATAACATATATAATGTGTCCGGCCCTTTAGTAAGGGACTCGGTATTTATAATCATAACATCATAAACATAAACATATTCGTGTCCCGGCCCTTTAGTAAGGGACTCGGTATTAAGGAATATATGCCCTCCGGCCTCCATCTCCAAATCATCATATCATCATATCATCATCATATATATATATATATATATATAACGTGTCCCTCTAGTGAGGGACTCGGTGAATAGTATAATAGTTGTGCGCACGAGAACGTACACGGCCGGGACTCGGTGAAGGATATAGCGGTAAGCACGAGCAGAATAATAAGCAACCACATAAAAGTAAAACATCTTTGAGACTCAATGAATAGTAAACTAAATCAGTTCTCGGACATCAGGACACTAATCACATTAAATTCTTTTCAATTACTATCGTAAACTATATTAAGGAACGTTTCAAGATTCATGTACATGTATCACCCTAGCATGTTACATTTGATAAAAACTCAACATACCTATGCAATTCCTTTTAAGAGAAAGAACTCCTATACGTTACATACAAGTCAATCATGTAATAATGAGATCATAACTCGACCATTCCAACATTTTCAACATTAAGGATGAATAACAATCACATGTCATACTAGGAGTTAGAGAGTGGAGTTACCCGAGGCTCGGATTATATCTTACTTACGTCTAGAACATGCCAAAAGAAGGAAGGAGTAGGCTTTACGTACCTTTAGCGTTTAGTCGTATAATAACTTGTACTTGCTGCCCAACAACACTTATCCTATATCAAGATATCAAGAGCTACAATTAGTTTACAAAAGGATTTTAACACGCACTCGACGCTCACAATCCCTTTCAAACATTTAGACGATGTTTCGTTCGGCGCATACAAACCAACTAGCGCTACAAGCTAACATTACTAATCATTCTTTCTTATATCATTCCAAACTTGTTTAACATGACTTAGGGGACTTTGGACAGCTTGTATATCATTCCATTCAGTCCCAACTCACGGCCAAACAGCCCATACAACAATACCATTTCACTTTTACTATATGTTCATAACAACATTCAACAACATTACTTCACTTCTAATACCCAAAAGCAGTCCACGGTTTTTGGGTTGCCTATACACCTCAACATGATTTGTTTCATTAACACCTTAATTCACACATTCAACATACATGCAATATACCACAATGTGCATAACAACAACAATCAAAACTTGGCACAAAACAGTCCATAAACTCCCCTAAAACAGCCCCCTTACACGGCTTCAATGCCATCCCTACAACTCCATGATTTTCACTCATTTATCCACACTACAACACCTTCAATCCATTTCCAATACATGTACAAGAAAACCAAACATAATTCCATTCAAATCTACAACACATGGCTCATTCAAACTTTAAGAAAACGACCCCAATTCTAACATGCACATCATAAACCAATTTCTACAATCTTGTTCAATTACATATGTTGACATACATTTATTTACCAACAATACATGCAAAATGAAACCACCCCTTGCTTCACCAAGCTCACGGCTCAACCTCAAATTCAACCACAACAACAATCCAACAACAACATGCATGAATTATACATTCAAATCTTCATACAACACAAGAACAATGATCATGCTTACCTTGCAATTTGTCCTTTAAACTTGGCCGAATCTTCAACTCTATTGAATGCTACACCTCCTTGTCTCATTGTTTCATTAAATGAGACTCTCCCTCTCTATCTCTTAACTTCTCTAACTTTGAAATGTTGAAATGAGCTTCTAATTGAATTATGACTCAACAATCCTCCTTATATATGCAGTCCACAAAGTTGACATGTGTCCCTACCCAAGTTCTTTGTTACACCTCGCATTTTATGCGTATTCGGAAAAATTGGAAGCAAGTCGGGATGGTAGGAATTAAGGTTCTAATTGGATTCTACTTGGTGTGCATGGGATGTTTAAGGAAATATTGACGTGAAATATTAAGGAAGGTTAAGGGCATTGAAATGTATTGATTTTGTTTGGTTCATAAGTTGGCTATGGAAAATGTAGATGTGGAAATATCGGAAAAGACTAAGGGCAAAATTGGAATGTCGGAAAATGGTTTCATGAATTACCAACCATGTGGACCAAGAAATTGGGCTTGGAAAATTTTAAAAAAAATTAAGAGGCCAAGCCCAACCCATGAAGGGTGGCCGGCCATGGCAACAAGAGGGACAAAAATTTAATTCAAGTCATGTGACATGGTCACATGACAAGCTAAGAATAAAAAGGAGTAAGGTTCATTAATTCTCTAGAATTTTCAAGACAAATTGAGATGGAGAAAAACAAGAGAAAAACTTGAAGAACAAGAGGAGGGGCTTCGCCGATTTCCCCTCCAATTTTATCCCATCAAAAGCTTGCCTCAAAAATTATTTTCTTGCTATATTTCTACCAATTCAAGGTCCCTTAACAACTTGGTGCAATTGTTTTGGAAGGAAGAACACTTATTTCTCCAAGTTGGCAAATTGGTGAAGTGAAGAAACTTGAAGAAGAAGGTAAGAATTCATCCCTTCTAATTATGTTATGAAGGTTTGTTTGTATAGTAGTATATGTAAATGAGTTGAATGCATGGAAATATGGAAGGTTTGCATGGCAAAGGGGTAGGTATGCATGTGGCCGAATGCATGAAATATGGAGTAGTTAGAATAAGTTGAATTTTATGTTGTATTTTAGTTGTGGTTATTGTGGAGTTTGTATTAGAAATGAAAGTCGAATGAGAATTGAATGAAGTTGAAAAACTTCATGTGGCCGTGATCTAAATGTAAGGGAAATGGTGATGGATTTGTTTGTTTAATAAGTTAGTTGTGTTATTGTGATCCTTATGATGTAAATGAAGCAATTATGGGTTGAGTTGGTATGAAAACGGAATGTAGGAATTTATGTCGTATTTTTATGATTTTATGACATTATGAAAATTGAGATATTAGAGTGTGAATCATGATGATTATTGATGAACTTGGAAGGTGGAAATATGTTATGAATATGTATGTTAAGGATTAGAAGATTTGGATAAATTATGACTTTGGTGGAAAGTTGTATAGTTTGTATAGCTTGTGTATATATTGTAGAAATAATATGAAATGCTTCTAAATGGCATGGTAATGATTTTGGTTAATAATGAATGTAAGTATGATGGTGTTGGGTTGAACACGTGAAGTCGGAATGGAAATTATTGCGTTATGTCGAAAGGTTGGCTAGTTATGTTCTATTGTGTTGTGTTGTGGTTATTGACGTTCTTGGTGTTGTTGTTGGATTGTTGTTGATCATTTTGAGCCGAGTTGAATCTCGGGGGTGTCGTATTTATAGGGGAAGTGCTGCCGAAATTTCGGTAGCCCGATAGAAACCAAAGATTGAAATGTCAACTTGCATGAATAATGCGGTAAGAATGACCAATTGCGATTTTCGACGAAACAGGACCGGAGTTTCGACGAGCTTAACAAGCGAGAAAGGTATGTAAAGCTACCCCTATTCTTTTCTTGGCACGCCCTAGATGTACTAGGCTTGAATTCGTACCTCGGGGACAACTCCACTCTTCGGAATCCGCGTTCGAAAATTTACCCTTTTCTTTGATAAATTGAATTAGTTAGGTTGGGAATGACTAGAAAGTGATCCAAAACTCTCCAACTTTTATAAATAAAATCCGATTACCTTAAAGTCCTCGTGAATGATATTATGAAGTTGAACGTATAATTTCGTCCGCCACCTCAATTGACAGTGGGCCCCCTATTTCGATTTTACTCTTTTGTATTTGCGATTTGTCTTCGAGCGGCCTTAAGGAATGTTTTAGCTACTAAACAAAAATCATTTTAAATATTCTATTAAGTCCTATGGAACGTTTTGATACGTACTTTGACTCCGAATGTTCTGCCCTGACATAATCTCGTGATGTCCGAAAGGTACGTACTATGACTCCGTCCGATTTCATTGAACCGATTTGTCATTTGATCGCCTCATCGAGTCTCCGGATATATATATGTTATTTTAATTGCATTAGTTTCTCACTACTCCACTCGTGGATGCCTCAATGTTTCCCCCACTGAGCCCGGGCCAGGATATGTTCTCAAGCGCTTTCCTCTGCATTGTTCGCCGTGCCTCGGTGTGAGGGGGAGGTATGACATGTACATGGGTCCGAAGTATGATGTGCCATGTACATATATTTGATACGATTATGTGATGTGATGTGGCCACTTGGTATGTTATGATTTGTTTCGGAGATATTCTCTACTGCTACGAAGTATGATGTGTTTTGGCGCGGGACGAAGGGAGCGCCCTCTTTTGTTCACCGAGTCCCATAGCGGGGCCGGCTTTTGCATATGTTTTCTGCGTGCATTACGTATGATTTCTGGTGCGTACGACTGGTTTGTGGAGCGTGCTTAGGTTATCTACTCGAGTTGTTGAAGTGCTCCTTTGTAGAACCGTATTTTGGTATAAGATTTTCAGCTGCATATGTACGTATTTATTTTGGGTACGGCGGGGCCACCGTCCCGTCATATGATTATGTGTTGTTACGTATGTCGCGTAGACATGTGGTGTGGGTTACGTATATGTTCCGCGAGATTTGCGTACGTTTAGAGTTTATCTACGTTTTGTGACGGCTTATCCGCCTTAGGTGCGTCATATTCACTTGATATCATTAAATTATTATTTCTGCTTATTTGTAATATTTCGCTAATTTAGGTTTAAGTACGTATGAGTGCCCAACTAGGGCACGTGTCGCGGCCTACGGAGTTGGGTCGTGACATTCTTAGCCAATAAGAGTTGGCCAAACCATAAGTGGGGCCCACACGGCCACTTAAGCCTACTAAGGATGTAATTAAGTTCTTAATCTCACTTAGTCATCCAATCTTGGTTAATTAACCCTTATTCTCCAATAATTTTCTTATACCAAACGAAAATCCATAGGCAACTTGTGCATAGAAACGAAATCGGGAGGTGAAAACCCTTACGGGAACCTAAAACCGCTTTGTCTTTAACTTGTCGCACTTAGCTTTATAATGTCCCTATGTAAAGATACGGGACATAACATTCTTCCCCCTTTTAGACATTCTTCCTCGAATGTTGTTCTAACCCAAGGTCTTATAAGAATCGGGGAAAAGGGTTCTTTTTATTAATAGCACGTAGATTGATCAGATCATTTACATATTTAAGCAAGGAGTTTAGATTACCCGCAAGCGTAATAAACAATTGGGGATATTTCTTCTTCATCTCCTCTTCAGCTTGCCAGGTCATCTCTTCCCCGTTATTATTCCGCCACAATACTTTAACCGAAACCACGTCTTTGGTTCGCAATCTCTCCGATACGACGGTCAAGTATGGCTATCGGATGCTCTTCATAGGATAACTTTTCTCGAACATCATCTGCAGGAAATACTAGACGGATCGCCTATACACTTCGAAGCATGGACACATGGAACATCGGATGACCGGCCCTAAATTGGTAGATCTAATTCGTAGGCAACTTTGCCTACCTTTCGGACAACCTGATAAGGTCCAATGTATCTCGGACTCAACTTTCCTTTCTTACCAAACCTCATAACACCCTTCATGGGTGACACCTTCAAGAATACCCAATCGCCAACCTGGAATTCTAGGTGTCGACGTCGATTATCTGCATATGACTTCTGTCGACTCTGGGCTGCCAGTAATCTCTCCTGAATAAGTTTCACCTTATCGACAGCCTGCTGAATCATATCTGGGCCTATCAACTTAGTCTCACCCACGTCAAACCAGCCTATAGGTGATCTGCACTTTCTGCCATATAGAGCCTCATATGGTGCCATCTGGATACTAGTATGGTAGCTGTTATTATACGCAAACCTCGATAAGCGCCAAGTGATCATCAACTACCTGCGAAATCAATGACACAGGCCCGTAACATATCTTGTAGTGTACGGATAGTACGCTCCTTGTCCGTCGGTGCGAGGATGAAATGTTGTCTTGAGGCTCCACAGGTTCCCAATCCCTCTTGGAAAGATTTCCGAAATTAGGCGCATGGCGGGCTCCCTGTCGGAGATAATAGCCGTAGGAACCCCGTACGGTCTTACTATTTCCTTGATATATAGTCACGGCATAATCTTCCG
>NW_026716344.1:0-17461 GCF_029784015.1 Lycium ferocissimum
CCCCTTTTGGGGCCCGTCTCTGCACCTCTCTCCCCGGGGGATCCCCCCATGCCGATCCTCACCCATTGCATGGCACGAACCGGATGTCCATACCGATCTTGCTTGCCATCGCCATGCAACAGTCAACCAAATAGGGGTCCAACCCTATCACGTGCGGGTGCATTCGTCACCATGTCGAGGCTACGATCGTCGGCGCATATCGGAGAGAATCAAACTCCAAATTATACTCTCGAATACTCCCTTCCTCTCTGCTTTAACGCAAAAACCGGTCACCCTCGCCCGCCGCGGCTCGGTGGTAAAAAGTGGCGGAGGAAGGCGGCCCGTAAATTCATCCCGTGTGGGCGGGGAGCACTCTCACCCCTAGAGGACGCCGGGACTCATACCAATTAGGCGACATCTCGTAACTTTTGTGTGCGGCAAGCTCGGCGGATTCGGTCTCGAGAAGCACGACCGGCCTCAGCGAGCGGCCATGCGCGGATAAAGTCATGGGGGTCCTCGTCGGGCTTACACCAAAAATACGGGGAGCTACGTAGCCATCGGAAAATCACGAACTCTCGGGCTATCACGCTGTCATCGTCATCATCGCCTCTCGCGCTGCGTCGCCGGGCTTGTCCACCTTGCCCGCCGTCGTCCTTGTTGTCTTGCCTCCTCGACGTCCTATCCTCCGCCCCGGCGGGGAGCGAACCTTTGGGCTTGTTGAGGGCTGCCTCCCGGCCTCGTACGGTGGCGGAGTGGGCCGAACCCTCCCGGCCCGAAGTACTACCCGGGCGTGGTCCGAGCACGAGCACGGGTAACTCTCGGCGCCCGACTAGTCTCTCTGCCACCGCCTTGCCCTTGGGCGGCCGTTGCCTTCTTCGGAGGCATCCGGCGAAAAATATAACAACCGATCAGAAAAGAGTCATCCTAATAGCACAGCTCTATCGCACGATCTAAGATTCAAAGAAAGGGTAACATCCTAAATGTCCTGTAGCCTCCTGTTTATAGATGTGGTGCACAACACACCGATAAACAAGACTCTACTAGACACGGCCTGCAGACATTCCGAGGACAAACCTCTCTGATACCACTTTTGTCACGACCCAAACCCCGTGGCCGCGACTAGTGTCCTATCTGGACACCCATACGTACCTACCTGACCGATCTAGCATACTAAACAGTTAATTCCATTTAGACATACATAAATTCATACAGACATAAAGTGCATCGCACGAAAATATATATATATATATATGCTTAAACCTGTACGTAAGCCGCTAGGGCTATCATAATAAGCAGAATTACTCAGTTCGCAGACTCGCACTTACACCCCATACAGTGACAACCCACAACCCACGAACATGTCTACAGGCCTCTAACATACAGAACAGAATCAGAAGACGGGACAGGGCCCCGCCGTACCCAAATGACCATATGTACAAAGCAGACAACCAACAGAAGATATATACCAAAAATATCGGCCTAGGATCAAAGGAGCACTCTCAGCCAGCAAACGGTACCCTAAGTGGTGGCGTATCTCGGGTGCGTACGTACACACGGGCATGTAAGCGCGACCCCGAAGAACGGGGGTCGGTACGGAAAATGTGCCGAGTATGTAAGCGGGAAGGTAACAAGTATAATCATAATCAAAGACGAGGAGTACGAAACATAACAAACGGAACTATGGTTAGAATCGAGAAGTACAAAAGGTAATACCTTGTCAGAGACCTCGAGAAAACATAATGCATATCGGATCATATAATGTCATGCAAACATGTATCGTGTCCGGCCCTACGATAAGGGACTCGGTAAGTGAAGTCATGCATAACAAAATCATGTATCATGTGTGCGAGACGTGTCGGCCCTTATTAAGGGACTCGGTAATATGGAATCATATCATCAAAATCATATATCATGTATACATAACGTGTCCCGGCCCTCTACTGCGGGTCTCGGTGAATGATAGTCATGTGCCGTCCTGGCCACCATCCCCGTATCATCATATCATAGTCATATACAGATAACGTGTCCCGGCCCGCAAGTACGAGGGACTCGGTGAATAATGCAAGAAGTGCGCACGAGAACATGTCTGGCCGGGGCTCGGTGAAAGACATACGCAACACACGAACGAGTAGTGCGGAAACATATGCATATAAATCCGGACTCAGACAAACCAAACCATAAGCCATAGAACGTACCTTTCATAAATCGCGGACAGTTATGTCGGGCGAAATTTCCGAGATTGCTCGTACATAATAAATATACCATGGGGTTCAACGGAATAGTCAGGATGGTAGTTCTTTAACAAATAGAACAGTTCAAATGACAGATCATTTCCAAAAAGTTGAACGTCAATCATAGTATACATATATGCCCTTTGTCACACCCCGATCTTGATCAGGGTGTGATGGGCACCCGACCCCGTGACCGGAGCCGAGCGAACCCGCTGACCCTTACTACGTACTGAAAATTTTTTTTTGAAACTTTAAAGCGAACATATTTAATAAGATTACTCATATATAATAAGACTCTTTCGTTGTCTTTAAATCAATTAAAATATGTAGCTATACAAAACTCATATCATATTGCAAGCGGCTCCCAAAACCCACGACTGTCTGCTAAAGTCTCCTAATCGAGAAATCACGGCACGTGTACTATGACTCGGCTACACTCCGGGCCAAATGGAGCTTGCCAACTTTGAACATCTTCTATCCACGGCTTCTATCCACTGGGGGTGTACACGTGGCATGACCCCCGAAGAAGAGGGTCGGTACGAGCAATGTCTTGAGTATGTAAGACATGAACAGTAACAACATAGTAAAAGCTGTACATATGAGACAGATCATGTGTAAGACGGTAACCTGTGCAGGGTAATAATTAGATGGAAGCATAGACAGTACCACAGTATAGAGGGGCAACCTGTACATGTGAGCGCCACTCAGGGCGGAGGCCATGCACGCTTAGCTTTTTCTTTTTCTTATTCTGAACACGGTGTTTCTTGTTTTTGTATATAGAAAACAGATACTTTTCAGAAAACGGTACTTTTTTACTTGCAGTACAGACGCCGAATTCATCGGCTCTCCCAACCCCCCTCCCCAACAGTGTCCCAAGTATATCATATTATATATATATATATATATAGCACGGAAACGAGACGCGCGTCTGCTCTCCCATGAATCCCGCGTCCGGGCATCCCGCGTCGGGATGATAAGCCGGTGAATCGGGTGGACACGGTTGCCCTCCCCATTCCCCACATATACGGTGAATACAAATACATTCATCAATATCAGGTATTATATACGTTATCATATAAACAGTTAAACAGCATGCATGGGAGCCCAAGGAAAAGCTATATCGCTATCGGAGTGACGTAAGGTCGGTAACCTCCGATTTTATTATGAAATAACCATGGGCGCTTTATCTCACCTTGAAGGAACTAGTAGTAAGGCGAGACAATCAATGAAGGTCAACATTATAAATAAGCATGGAGTAGAATCCTAGTATAACATTTCATGTACTTTGGAACCTTTAGACATGAGATCATTCTCGTCATAGTTATCATAGTACCATTCTCATTTTCTTTGACACCGTCATAGCCATTGAAAAACATAGCCTTGACTATTATCGTTATATACCTTTCTTATTCCTAGCTTTATTATTATCATCATAGAACTATGGTCGTCGTTTTAGTCATTAAGGCTTGCAATATTGTAAAACTTAGTTTTTGGAGAAAAACGAATATTTTGGAAAACATTTGTAAACTTTTAGGAAGGAAAATCATGTTTTGGAATCGAGGGATTAGTTAAACAACTATGATTTAGTAGTTAAAATAATAACCAAAAACTTTCCTTAACTATAGAATGAAAATAAGTCAAGTGGGTCAATAAGAAAGAGTTCGGGAATAGTGGGCCCACCTCGGGTCAACTGAGGCGGCAAATCAAATTTACGTATACTACAATTCATGGCGTCACTTGTGAGGGTCTTGGAGTAATCGAGTCCTATTTAGGTAAGTTCTGGATGTTTAAGAAGTTTTTCCGACATTTGGCGCAAGTTCTAATTCAATTCTATTGGATGAATAGTAACCATTTTCAATCTTAGGTTTCAAGAAAAGGAATGGTCCCCGAGGCGCGAAATCAAGCCTACACGTCTATGACATGCCAAAGAAAGGAAATGAAGTCTTACATACCTCTTTCCGCTCCTTCTGCTACTCCAAATCCAAGTTGCAAGTTCGCCAGAATCTACATTTTGGTCACGTTTGCAAATGTCAATGAGAGTGTTAGAAGTTGGATCTTAAGGTAACACTTGCTGCCGAAATTTCAAAGACATTTCCCCTGTAAATACACCGTCCCGAGAATATGGCTCGGCCCAATTTAACAACAACAACCCGAGAATGGAACTCGGCCACAATATCAACAACAATACCAACAATCTTACTAATGACATTCAATTCAATTCACATGACTTTCAAAACGATTCAATTAACATACTACTTCACCCAACACCTTCCAATTCAATAAGAACAATAACAACACATTCTCTACTTTCAAATTCATAAACTTATGTCAACAATTCCATACGTTTTCAACAATATTTTCATGAATTCAAGAAAGCATATTCAAACCATATTACATTCCAAATCAGTCCATAACCATCACAACTTCCATTTTAATCATCAAACTTTCATTTTCATTATATAGAATCCATCACAACAACAACTAGAATACTTAACTAAAATTAATTCATTCCTTCTACACCACACCACCTCCATTCGGCCACAACATAATACACCTCCCTTTTCATGAATTTTATTCATTTCTACACATTTCAACAATACAAAACACACTAACTAGAATTGATTCATCACCCTAAACATGCAACACACATGCACGGCTAAACATCCTCATCCATATTTTCATGTTCCTCACTCATTTCCACATACCACAACATATGCAACAATCAAATAACACTAAATAAAATTTATTCATCACGCTTGTACCAACACCCTTCACTCACGGCCACAACATCTTTATGTAAGATTTTCATAATTTTCATTCTTCCCCACACACTTCAACATGCATAAACATCTATGAAACATAAAATCAAGTTTGAGCCTCTTTCCAGTACATGCAACTTCACCACTCGGCTAGAATGAAGAATCGCAAGAACGAACGGCTTTCTTGTCCCAACAACTACCCCATGTCGACGAGGCCTTCCAATTAGTAAGAAAACATGAAAAGAATAATTTTTCCATGGTTAAAGTTGAGGGGCAATCTCGGCCAGCCCCTCATCCGTTTGCTTCTTCTTTTTTTTTTTTTCCATCTTTCTTAAATTCTCTAGAGGAAAAGTGATGACTTATGCCTTGTTTGTCATCCCCCACATGTATATATATTTATTCATGGCACATGGCTAGTCATGTGCACTCCCTCCCTTCTTTCTCTAGAATTTTCCCCTTCTTTTCTTGAATTTTCTTCAATTTTCCACAAGGATGACTAATTCTCTTCTTTGTCTCTTTCCCCTTTTCTTTTGTGTCACATGGCCAATTTGGCCCTTTTAGAATTTTCATGAACCCTTGGTGAAATTACCATTTTGCCCCTCGACTTTCTTCAATATTACTATTTCGTCCCTAGCCTTCCGCATTATTTTCACGACCCATTTTGCGAATTTTCTTTTTCGCCCTCAACCTTACACAATATTTCCGTGCTAATAATAGTTATAAATATTATTTACAACAACCCGTCCGTTAAAATAATTTTTGAGAATGGTCTCGCCTTTAACTTTCCACGACGACTTTGGAATATTCAAACGTACAAAGTACGGGCTATAACACCCTTTTTGGGGATGGCACGATTGTTTATATCAAATCATGCTTCAAGAATCATAACGCATATCAAAACATATTATGGACTCGTCACATTTATCATTTGACAAACGGAGCATTTATCAGAAATTTCTTTTAAGACCGAGTAGAACAAGTCAAACAAGGCCATAGTAAGAGGTCTCGGAATCTGTGGGCCCACCTCGGGTAAATCGAGGTGGTGAACTCAAATTATGGATCATAAACCTTATGGAATCATTCATGAGAGTTTTGGGACAATACGAGTCCACTTGTGATGATTACATACATATAAGTCACTTTGATGACATTTTGTAAAGAAACTAGTTCAATTCTTATTTGAAAGAAATGGGGCCAATTTCAATCTCGGATTTCAAGAGACAGGGTCATATCTAAGGCTCGCGTCCGAGCCTAATACGTTTAGAACATGCCAAAGAATGAAAGGGAAGACTTTACATACCTTCCTTGCCCTTTACGCTTGCCAAAACTCCAATCCCGTTTCGTCAAAAATCTGCAAATGGTCACTTTTACCCGTTACTGTTCATGAGACTTGAAATCCCAATCTTGGGTTAATAATTGTCTACCGAAATTTCGGCAGCACCTCCCCTATAAATGTGACACCCCGAGAATTAAACTCGGCTCAAAACAATCAACAACAACCCAACAACACCAACAATTACAACAAAACACAATATAATACAACTAGCCCGCTTTCCAACATAATGCAATAGTTTCCATTCCGACTTCACATTTTCAAATCAATATCAACATACTCTCATTCATTACGGACCAAGATCATTACAATATAATCCGGAAGCATTTCATAGCATTTCTACAATATATTCTCAAAATATACAAAACATACAAACTTTCCACCAAAACCATAATTCATCCGACACTTCTAATTTTTGGCATACTTATTCATAACACATTCCATCTTCCAAATTCATCAACAATAATCCTAATTTTCACCTTAACATCTTTATTATTACAATGACATAAAATCACTCCAAAATGACATAACCTCCTACATTTCATTTCAACACCAACCTAAACCATTTTGCCTTCATTTACTCTACAAGGATCCAACAACACAACTAACATATTAAACAACATTAATCCATTCCTATTTCATCATAACATGATCCCACGGCCAACACTCAATTTACAACTTCCATCAATTTTCATTCAACTTTCATTCTCAATGTAGAGTCTACAACAACTACAACTAGAATACTACATAAAATTCAACCACCTTGCCTACACAACCATGCATACACACCACATGCATGCACACACATTCACCATGCCAACTTCCATATTTCTATATTTTCTACTCATTTACATATACTACTACGCAAACAAACCTTCATAACATAATTAGAAGGGATGAATTCTTACCTTTTCCTTCCAACTCCTTCACTTAACCAAGTTGTCCAAACGACGAAACCAAGGCTCAATCTTCCAAACCAACTACGTCAAGTTGTAAAGGGACCTTGAATTAGTAGGGAAACCACAAGAGAATAATTTTTGGATCAATATTTTTTGAGGGTGGATTTTTGGGAGAGTTGGCCGAATAGCCCCCTTATCTTGGTTCTTGTTTTCTCCTTCTTGCCTTGTCTTGAAAATTCTAGAGAATTAAAAAGTCTTGCCCCTTTTTATTAACTAGTTGGTCACATGTTTAATCACATGACCAACTTATTAAATTTAGGCCAAACAAGGCCATGGCCGGCCACCCTTCATGGGTTGGGCTAGGCCTCCTAATTTTTTTTTTAAAACTTTTCCAAGCCCAAAATCCTTAGCCCACATTGTTGGTAATTCATGAAACCACTTGTCGAAATTCCAATTTTGCCCTTAGTCTTTTCCAATATTTCCACATCAATACTTCCATAACCGGCATACACATATTAAGAGAAATCCAACATGACCTTATTCCTTACAAACCAAAGTTAATTCCAAGCTTTCCAAATACGCAAAAATGCCGGATATAACAGTATTGTTGTTATTCTTATGGCATTTGGAAAATTTCGGGTGGAGTGGCCTATTGGTTGGGTCATTTTGAATATTGTATGGATTGCTTGGAATGTTCTTAAATCATGTGTGAATGGTTGTGGATTAGTAATCGAATAGATGAGCATTGGTATTGAATTGATCGTATGTAGTTATTTGAATACAAATGAAATGTTGCCGAATTGTGTAGAAAGGGATTATTAATGTTAGAATGCATTTGGGATTGAATATTGATATTGTTATTATGTTTGTTGGTATTGTTGATAATGATTTGGCCGAGTTAAATTCACGGGGATGTCCAATTTATAGGAAAATCTTGCCGAAATTTCGGTAGATAAAGTGTTAATTTGGTACTGATTGCCTAAGTGCTTATGGCTAATGATCGATACCTAATGACGTTATTGTAGATTATGAGAAGTAGAGACATAAGGTTGGATTATCTTAGGAAGCGACTAAGGTATGTAAAGCTCGCCCCTTCTTTCTTTGGCATGTCTTAGTTAAAAATAAGTTATGACACGAATTACGAGGTAACTCTACTCTTGCGGTCCGAGCATGTTTATGATCCATATTTGTTCTTGATATTCATATTCTTAATGTAGTCAAATTATGGTCTTTATGTTTTTCGCATGAATGGATTTCAAAGATTGCATAAAAGTTTGTTTTCAAAAAGAGTTTGTTTCATAAATGATTCCGAAACTACGAACGTCCGTAACTTTCACAGAAAGGCTCGGATCGTTTCGATTTGTTCGTAGAAGGTTCTAAGATGAATAAAGTTTGTAACTTTCCGAGGCAGACTCGGATTGGTTAGCATACGGTTATGATCCCTATGGTTTGTTAATACGTTTATGATATATGCTATGCTTCCGAATAACGTCCGAAAGATATTTGATTTAACTATGGTCCGATATTTCAAATGACATTCCGGTTGGACCACTTCATTGAGTCTGTGATTATGATTTTATATGCATATGGTTTCTCACTACTCTGCTCGTGCAAGCTCAATATGTCCTTCACCGAGTCCCGGGCGGGGTACGCCTTCGTGCAACTCCTCTGCATTATTCACCGAGTCCCTCACTAGAGGGCCGGGTACGCTATATATATATATGATATGATATGATGATATGATGAGATGGAGATGGTGGCCAGGATGGCACACCGAGACCCTTACTAGCGGGGCCGGGACACGCTATTCACCGAGTCCCCTCACTGAGGGCGGGTACGGTATGTATATATGTATATGCGCATACATGATTATGATATGATTTTACTCACCGAGTCCCTCGCTAGAGGGCCGGGTACGGTATATATGTACGATGATATGACGATATGATTATGATAAGATTTTACTTACCGATATATGCATATGCATGACAAATGTTTTCAAAAAGGCAAGTCTTATGATTTTCTGAACTCTTTACTTCAGTATGATCCCGCTTACTGTATTTCATGCTTTACATACTCAGTACATATTCCGTACTGACCCCCTTTCTTCGGGGGCTGCGTTTCATGCCGCGCAGGTACACCCAGATGAGTTGAAGATATTAGCAGAAGATGTTCCAGCGGGATTGGCGAGCTCCATTTTTTCTCGAGTCTTTTTGCCGAGTCAGAGCGTTATGATATGGTTACATGTTCTATGTTAGAGACTTTGCAGACAGTGTCGTGGGTATTAGATGTCGGTTATGTAAATGGCTATGTAAGCCGATGTATTATTATGCGTTATGTTATAAGTTTCATATGTTGCAAGATTTTATTTGATTTGAGAAAAATAAAAAAACATATTGTTCTTCGATAAATTTTCGTTATATATATATTTGTGTCATGATTTGAAAGCCAGCGTGATTATGAGTATTAGGTGAGTCAGTGGGTTCGCTCGGCCCTAAATAAGGGTCGGGTGCCCATCACACCCTAACAGAAATTAGGGTGTGACATGACTGACTATAAGTCACGAAACCTAGTGTTATAGCCCGTATTTCGTACGTTCGGATAATTCGAGATAGTTGTAAGAAGTTAAGGGCAAAGCTATGTTGTGATCTTGTTTAATGCACAAGTTGTTTATGAGTATTGTTTATGAATATTATTAGTAGGGAAATATTGGAAAAGGCTAAGGATAAAAAGGGAAATTCGCAAAGTGGCTCATGGAAAAATTGTGGAAGACTAGGGGCAAAATGGGAATTTCACAATGTTCAAGAAAAGGCCAAGGGATGACTAAGTCAAACAATTAAGTCATCTTTTATTTTTAAGAAAAAGGAAGAAAACTCTAGGAAAAGGGAGAAGGGCCATGTGTTCATTTTTAGAAGACATGTGGAAATATACATGTATGAATATGGAAGTGATGACAAAGTAAGAAATTAGTGATCTTTTATTTTAAGAAAACTCTAGAGATTTCAAGAGAAGTGGCATGTGCCCCTCACATGTTCATAAGAGCTATATATATGAGAGAGGGCCACTATATTCATTAAAGTTAACTAAGGAAGTTGAAGAAAGAAAGAGAGGAAAAAAAAAAAAAAGAAGAAAGGGGTTCGGCCATGGTGGAAAAAAAAATTGGCCATGGGAAAGTTGATCAAATTAATCTCTCTAGTTTTCTTACCAATTGGAAGGTCCTCTACAACATGGAAGAATTGTTGGAACAAGGAAATTATTCATTTGGACAAATTCATGACCTTAACCAAGAGGAAACTTGAAAAAAAAAAGGTAAGAACTAATTTTCTTTTATGTGCTATAGATGATTTGTGAATATTGTAGCATGTGGAAAAGAATGAAGAATTCATGAGAATATGCATGTAGTTGTGGTGGCCGAATAGTGTAGTGTAATGTAGAAGTAATGAATCAATTTTATGTAGTGTGTTGCTTGTTATTATAATGTTATGAAATGAATGGAGTTTATGAAATATGCATGTATGGGGGCTGCCCTAGTTGTGTATGAGAAGATAATTTTACTTCATATTTTAGTTGTGGTCGTTATGAATTATGTGATGTAGAATAGAGGTTTAGTAGCTTGAGATGAATTGGAGTGTTTGTGCATCATCAAAGAAGTTAGTATGATGTTAGTATGGTTCTTATATTTGTAAGAATAAATTCACCAATGTATGGATTGTTGATATAACTCACAAATTTGGAAGGAAGTAATGCGTTGTTGACTTTGGTGGTGTTGTGAGATTTCGGGTGGAAGTACGTATTAATTGGGTTCTTTGGAATATTTTGTGGATTGAATTGAATTGAATTGAATATTGAAGTGTTGCTAGAATAATTGTTGGCATTTCTATTGGTTTGGCCGAGTTTCATTCTCGGGTTTGTTGTTGATGATTTGGGCCGAGTTAGATTCTCGGGGATGGTGTATTTGCAGGGGAGATGCTGCCGAAATTTCGGCAGATCATAAGTGAATTTATTTGAAAAATCCAGACAAGTGTGCTTAGTAATGAATCTAATGGTTGCACCAATTTTCTTGAGTGTAGACTAACAAGTTGGACGGATAAGCGTAGCTAATAAGGCGAGGCACAGGTATGTTAAGGCTCGTTCCTTTTCCTTCTATGGCATGAATCATACGTTGCGATTTTATAAATGCTCCCATAACGTCCTTATTTTCAAAAGTTAGAAGTTATGATTTCAAAGCATGATTCTCCTTCCTAAAAGTTTATGAATGTTTTCCAAAATATTTATTTTTCTCCAAAATCCAAGTTTTACGATTGTTGAAAGTTTTTATGACCAAAACAACGACTATGATTTTATGATGACAATGATGATGCTAGATATGAGAAAATGACTAGGACGAATGTGCCAAGGATATGTTCGTACCATGAATACGACGATGTGAAATGTTAAGCTAATTTTTGGATAATATTTGTTTTAAGGGTTTCAAAGTACATGAAATGATATGTCATGACGTTTTATGTTTTCCGTGATGTTATCCTTGATTGATAGTCTCGCCTTATAATTGTTCCTTCAAGGTGAGCAGGGCGATCCTGATTATCCATAATGTAATCGGAGGTTACCGACCTTACGTCACTCCGATAGAGTTGTAGTTTTCATTTGGGCTCTCATGCATGCTTTATTTTTACATATGATTTATTTTATGACACCGTACCGTCCGACGGGCGGCCGGGCAGACACACCCTTGCGGTGGGCGGATTATACCCCGGACGCGGGAGGCCTGGACGCGGGCTTATACACCGTTCCTATATGGACGGGCAAATACACCGATCCTACGGGGTCGGGCAGTTTACTTACAGATATTTACATGTTTTTTTAAAAGCTAGCATGCATGGCATCCGCCCCAAGGGGCACTCGGATGACGATTACTCCTTTATTCCATGGTACGCTCCCGAAAGCGTTACACCGTACCTATATGGTCGGGCAGTAGTCCACCGCACCTATATGGTCGGGCAGTAGTCCACCGCACCTGTATGGTCGGGCAGTTATACACCGCACCTACACGGTCGGGCAGTTTGCTTGCAGTATCTATATAGTACTCCAAAAGGGTAAAGTTAGCGTGCACAATATCTATCATGATAGACAAACAGAGTTACAGGTTATATCACTCTCTTATTGTCACACCCCGACCTTACTAGGGTGTGATGGGCACCCGACCCCACATCCGGAGCCGAGCGAACCCACAGACTCTTATTACGCACATAAAATTTTTTCGAATAAAGCTAAAATGCAAAATACAACTTTCAGAAATATTTTTCCTTTTCGTTGCTTGCAAATTACATAAAATTTGTAGCCAAACCGAACCAACACATATGACGTGCTCGGCTGATGGAGCCGCTTACAATCGACGACCAACACCACGACGTGTGTCTGCAAAGTCTCTAACACGAATCAAACATCACATATGTACTGCGACTCGGCGGTACTCCGGGAGCAATTGGGCGACAAACCCAATTTTGGAGCATCTTCTATGATGGTTGTTTAATCATCCAAAGGAGTACACAAGACGCGGCATGGTTTCGCCCCCGAAGAAAGGGGGTCAACTTCAAACTTGGATTTCTAGGAATAGGATTGTCCCCGAGGCTCGTATTCAAACCTATTATGTCTAAGACATGCCAAAGAAGGAAGAGTGAAGCCTTACATACCTTTTCCGCTGTTTACGCCTCTCCAAATTCAAATCCCGTTTCCTCCAAAATCTACAATTGGTCACATTTACCAAATATTAATCATAAAGCTTTAAGAATTCAATCTTAACCAATACTTGTCTACGAAATTTGGGCAGCATCTCCCCTATACATATAACATCATCCCCGAGACTTAACTCGGCTCCAAATATCAACAACCCAACCAACAACAATACCAATAACATCGGCGATCGAATTGAAACGCATTCTAACATATATTGTCCTCTTTTTCTATATAACATATCAACTTCCAATCTAACTTCGCATTTCCAAACCAATATCAATGTTTTCATATTCTTTTGCTAATCAAGATCATTCCAACACAATTCGGAAGTATTTCATGTCCTCTTACAAATTATTTGCTAAATATACAAAAATTCCACCAAAGCCATAATTCATCCGAAACCTCCATTCTTCGACATAAATATTCATAACACGTTTTCATCTCCCAAATTCATTAGCGACAACCATAATTTGCACCATAGCAATTCATTTTCATAATTACATAAAACTAGAATAAAATCATATAATTTCCTACAACAACTTAACAATAGATTCTCATGTCAACTTAACCATTCTTCTTTCCTTTACATCACAATACCAACGGACGAATTTATATCGCTACTTTTCCCGTTCTAATCCGTTAAAACTTTAAATAAACTTGTTAGCAATGAAAATGAGCCTTATCCATACCTTAAGAATTCAGCCACCATGTTATCACCCTCCTCCTTGGTTGATTTTTAACTCAAATTGAAGACAACGCAGCGTACAACACTTTTCCCTTCATGGGCTTCGGGATTCGGGGCTCGGATTTTGGTCAAAATTGATTTTTCTTCTCCAAGGCTTTTTTTCTCTCTATCTCCATAATTTTCTGGTTCTTCCAGGTCTGAAAATAAGGAGGGAAGTGCTAAAATATCACTTATATAACATGGGTCATGGGCCTAACCCGGTTGGGCCCGAGTTGGGCCTAGCCACGACCTTTCGGACTTAAAACGTTCATATCTCCTTGTCCGGACGTCACCTTGGATCCCACGACCTATGGTTGAAAATCTAATTCAATTATCTACAACTTATATTTCTTGATATTTTTCCAAATTCCAAACTTATAATACCATTTTTGCCCCTCGAAGTCGAAAAGGTCACCCGAAAACATTTTCTTAAAAATATTCGTTTGGAGGGCTTCTACTTTGATTTGGCCCAAGGGCCCTTCGTGAGTTGTGTTTAACTTCACATATGTGATTCATATGACTTTTCAGATGTTCCAAAAAAAATCTCGATGTGTGGGCCCCACCTCGAGCTTACAAATAATCAGAGACGTTCAAAAATACGGGATACAACACTATCAACTTGAGTTTAAATTATATAGCAACAACATGATTGTCAATTCAATTTTTTTTTTTTGAGGAAGCACGTGTCACGCTCATGCTTTGAAAATGCGGGATATAACACTTATGTTGTGTTTTATGTTCTCTATTATGATTTCGTGATATTACTCATGTCTTACATACTCAGTACATTGCTCGTACTAACGCCCCTTTTTGTGGGCGCTGCGTTTCATGCCGCGCGGTACACTCGACAAGTAAGAGCTATTACGAAGACGTTCCGGCGGAGTTGGTAGGCTCATTTGTGTTTATACTACTTTGCCGAGTCGGATTATATGTCTTGTGCGGTTGTTCGAAGTTAGAGACTTTGCGGATACAGTCGTGAGTCCGAGTGTCAGTTGAGAGAGTGGGTCGATTAGCTAATATATTTTTATTACGCATTATGTTACGAGTCTTTACGCTATGCAATCGTGTTTAAATTGAGAAACGACAAAAAGAAATTTTGAAAATTTTAATATGTATTTTACCTTTATTTGATTTAAGCATCCAAAGAGAATATGTGAGTAATAAGAGTCGGCGGGTTCGCTCGGCTCCGAATATGGGGTCGGGTGCCCATCACACCCTGGTAAGATCAGGGTGTGACACCTAGTCCTTCTTCATCTCAAATTAGTCCCCAACGCAGCTACAAGAAGGAGAAAGGGAAACTAGCAAGCAGTCCGGGTTTTTCGGCACTAGAATCACTTCATTTCACTCGAAATCACCTAGGTTTGTGGAGCTTTTGGGGAGAGGAGTTGTAGGGGATTATCTCCTATGTTTTTCTCTAGAAAATATGGTGAAAATGTGAGAGGATCATCCCATATAAAGGGCCCCTTGGCCGTCCTAAATCTGCCCCTTTTTGGGTGTGTAAATCTTGGCCTTTCCTTTTTATGCAAATAGGTGATGCACCTGCTTGCTTAATTAATTAGGGGTCGCTTTGCTGGTCTGTTGAATTTAACATGTGTCTCAACCTTACTTCATAGTTAAGATAAGTATCAAGTAGCTCAAGCAAGTAGTACGGGAAGTAAGTGAAGCAGGCACGTCGGGTAAGCAAGCAGCTTAATTTTATTTATCCAAAATCTCTTTTGTCACGCTTAAATGCACTCGTCAACCCAAACTAATTGTGTATCTTCCAACTATTATAGCCTTTGAATAATATGTTGATACTCATATGTCGTCTTAAGATATGCTCGTAGACAGCTTACACAATGTCCCATAAGGTCCTCAACCCAAATCTATATTAGTCGGGTTACAACGACGCCTCAAAGTACAAAAGAAGCGAAATGAAATCCCAACTTTTTTATCAACTCAGGATACTTCCTTAACTTGTCCCGCTTGTACTTACTTGTTTACCATATGAATAGCACAAAGATTTTCCGAGGTGTAACATCCTTCCCCCTTTAAAAACATTCGTCCTCGAATGTTAAAATAGTATCGTTATTGTCTTTGATGCCAATGTTGTTTCTTCTATTCACATACTCATCGGATATCTTTTGGCTTACCATATTGACTTTCTCATCTTAGACTTCTTAATACCCAGGAGATTTAAACATGCTATTCTAAATCTTCTTCTGTCATGAGTTTCGATAACCTTTAATGTTAACTTCATTTGACTCATTTCTGATATTCCTTATTGTGTCCTCCCTTACATCCTACCTGTTTATATACTGGAGATATGATAACTCTTAACATAATCCACCGTGGCATGGAGGATCCATCATGCAGTGGTTCAAATGTGATAATTATACTTTTCATATGGCAATTCCTTTCTTTTCTTTATATACCGTGGCTTTCCTTTGATAGCACACTCATCTCTTCTTAATAATGATTTAACGCCGTTGTCCTTATCTCCTTATTGTTGCATTTAATTTTCCTTTCTATATCTTACTTAATTTCGAGCACTTCTCATTCTCTCTTGACTGCATATCGGGTCATATTCATGTCCCTATGGTTTATAGTTCCTTTGAACTTGTCATCTAATGCCTCATTTGTCATTGTCTATCCTCTTGCTATTCGTCATAAGTCATATTTCTGTAAATCTCTCATGAGTTATACATGATCACATGTTTCTTCACGTAAAGCATCATTTATAGCTCGCAGTGTTTGGAAAGTTTCTAAAACCCCGAGTTAGCAATTTGATGCATACTGGATCCTACCATGGTCCTTGATATACTTGGCTATATTTCTTTAGTCACTTCTTGATGTTCTCTGGGTATCCTCGCAATAGAGTAAGAGAGGAGTTACTATCTGTTGGCTTGTCCCGACTCCTCTTAGTGTCGTAACATATCAATTGTCCTGAACGCTGAGTTACTTCTTGAACGTTCTTCATTACTTAACCTTTCCGTGTCCTCCTTTTGAATCTATGTCGTCATTACTCTTCTAATAATTTACTAGACTATTCACGTGAGTCTTTGATCACCTACTTGGCGCATGCTAATAAGTATATCCTTTACTATATCGGGTCAACGTCTACTATATAGCAGTTACTCTTGACACAACACCCATCCTTATACCATTACCATGATTTCACCTCCCTTTTATATCCTTCCCTTAATTACGTCCCGCAAAATAATCCTGTCCTGTCTTTTGCACGTCCACCCGAGGACTTCATATCTTGCTTTTGTCCTTCAGTCTATGCCTTCTATCATTTCATTCTCATTCCTTAATGTACTAACATTATGTTATGAGATTGGGATCAACCTTTATATTCATCGGGTTTGTCATCTTGCACTTTAACTCTTTGTTAAACCATATAGTGGGTCTTTCTGTCATAAAACTCCTTACTACGATCACAGATCCTGATTAGCTTACAATATAAATTACCATTTTGATTCCGTTCATGTTCGACAGATAAAAGTATCTTAATAAGGGTCTTGTAATTCCATATCAAACCACCTTAAACACTAAATATTGAAATCCTGGTAATTTACACTCCTTTCTTATTTCATCATGTATGTTTTACCTTCTTATTTGTAAACCATATGTGTTATATCCCGTATTTCGTACGTCGGGATAATCCGAGTCAACCTTGATAAGTTAAGGACAAGACCATTCCAGGATACGAAGTCGAGATTTTAACCACAATTGAGTTTAAGATATAAGTGTGCATGATATGGGTGGGTATGGAGTATTAAGGAAATTTGGGGTCAAAAGGTAAATTTGGAAAATAATTG
>NW_026716345.1:0-29193 GCF_029784015.1 Lycium ferocissimum
AAACAACCCGCCTCAAAACAGTTCCAAAAGAAATATTTTGGTTTTATGCTAAAGGTACGACCGCGTGCTCCGTAAAGTCGCCTTTAGAACAAAGTGTAAAATAAATGCCAGGAGTGGCAGAATAATGATATGCATGCAATGACAGTTGATAATTGTAGGAAAGTAAACACATAAACAATTAAAGCAAATATACTCACATTATATTGGAATCCTTAAGGTTTGAACCATTAAGTCCCTAACAGAATTGGCATATGTAACTGTACGCATTTTCACGGGCGGGTTAGCACTCGGAAAAGCTACTTTGAACTCATTGGTACTCATTCTGACTTTGTTTTAAAAGAGTCGCCATCTAATAAACAATTAAAGCACCCGTTGGTGCTCTTTCGAAAAAACTACTTGGCTCGGGTAAACTTATAATACTTTTAGAACGTCTCCCTTAAAACTTTTATAACTACGGATATGTTTTGACCATTAACAATTTATAAAGGGATTTTTCATGAATTTAGATATATTAAACTTGTTCTTTTTGGAAAACGAATTGGGCTTTATAGCAAAAGATGATTTTTTTTTTCATTTATGAAAGGAGTTTACAGTTTTGTCTGGGTAAGGCCCAAATCCATTTCCTTTATTTAGAAGAATCTAGTTTGAAGTTTTATCCATTTTATTAACCATCCCTTTCTAAAAGTCATGTGGGCTCTGCCCCAAATACTGTAACCGTCTGTTTTCTAAAAGAAAAAAGGTCCTGTGGGCTCTGGCCAAAAATACTTTAACCACCTGTTTCTAAAATGAAAGATCATGTGGGCTCTGGCCCAAAATTACTCTAACCATCTATTTCTAAAAGAAAAATCATGTAGGCTCTGGCCCAAAATACTTTATTTTTTGCCAATTCAAATCCAGAAAAATGTGTCTACCTTGAATGAAATCATTCAATTTGTTTCTCCCCTTTAGTTTTTGAGTAAAATATCATGCCATTTGACCTCTAAAATCTCTTAGTCCCCTTATTGTTTAATTTATTGAAAACGTGATTAGTCCCCATTTAAGTTCAAAAATCAATACGCATATTTTTAAGGATCTGGAGCCAACAAAACGGCATATGTACCGTTTGCATAAGATGCCTAGTTCAAACCAAAATCAATTCCAATAATGCAACATTTTAAGAAAATTGGAACTGCATAAATAATGTAGGAAGGATAGACTAGGGGTGTACCAAACCCCTACTTAACCATTTTTACCCATGGGTGGGCCTTCGTGTCATTTTCACCCATGACTGGACCTTCAATATATACTAGCTTCCCTTTCTTTTTCTCAAACTCAATAATTTCAGAAGAACTTTCCTATGGCCCAATAGGGTGGTTGGAACTCGGCCCAAATGGTCATGCAGTGAAGAAGTAAAGAACAAAGACCCCGATTACTTTAATATTTTTACTGACCTTATCATATGCATAGATGTACACACATACATGCATAGTATCGTATTTATCACAAGTCCATTGTCACGACCCGAGGGCCATGACGGGCACTCAGAGCTAACCCACCGAGCACCTCTGATCATACATCTCATAACCATTTCTAGGTGGGCCACAAGCTAGCTCATGGGCATCATAATCTGTAAGGGCATATGTCACAAGATAATGGCACATCTCTACACAATCATCAACAACTATGCCCGTAAACATAAGCCAACAAGGCCGCTAAATATTATACGGAAAGTATGGCCGACAAGGTTATGGAACATCTAGCTACATACATATGTCTACAAGCTCATACGAGAATACAAGAATCCATAAAGACGGGACGAGGACTCGCCATGCCCAAGTATATATATATATATATATATATATATATATATATATATATACATAAAAGAGTAACACGACAAGCTATGACTCAAGAACCAAATGGAGCGGCTCACGAAACTTTTTTGATAAAGCTCACAGGATCCGACCCGCCTACTTTCCTGTGGGCATGAACACAACGTCCACAAGAAGAGACGTCAGTACAAACAATGTACTGAGTATGCAAGGCTGAATAATAACATAACAAGAGATATGGAACATAACATGAGATAAAGAGATAACCTGCACATCGGATTGCCTCTTAAGGCGGATACCATGCATGCTTAGCCTTTAAAAAAAACATTTTTCATACATGTGTAACATAATAACGCTGCGGAACGTGCAACCCGATCCATAAATATATTATATTGCTGCGGAACGTGCATCCCGATCCATATACCATATCATCCTTATATATGTTGTCGCGGAACGAACGGCCAGATCCATATACCCATATATCCTGCGTCCAAGCATCCCGCGTCCAGGACGATATCATAATATACCAACTGATCAGGTGGGTATGCATATATAACGCCTCGTCCTTTTTCCCATACCCCATATATACATATATAATATATGTTGATACCTAATTTTCACCTCATAAAATGCGTATTTTAATTTTCAAATTTTAAGTCTAACGGAGTAAGGATGCCCACTTCAAAAAATTAAAAATTTAAAAATCGAGAAAATTGCAAAAATTGTCGTTTAATTATTATTTTCATAAAATTATCAATTACAAAAATTATGAGTTATTTATTCACAAACGTGATTTGAAAAGAAAATACATATCCTGCTCCGTCTAACTCGAGAAAATTATTAATTAAAAATGACCTGTGAATTGCAGCTCATTTTGATCGCATTTTTGCACATTTTTAAATATTTCTTGGAAGTATATCAATATTGGGCTCGTTATGAAGCTTGTATTTTAAAATGACATATTATAATTTTTATTTCCTCAAAAATTATTTTACGAGGGGCGTATCAGACTAATTAACCTAAAACTATATAAAAACTATGCTACATTTTTATAAAAAATAAGAAGGGGATTTTATCCATTTGTACCTTTGTTGGTATTATTTGGATAAGGTCTTTTTGGGGGGGAAAGTATGGCCAAGTAGCCTATTTTTGTTCACAGATTTTTAAATGCTTAGTTGGATGATTTTGAAAATTTGAATAAGGATTTTTGGGGGAAAAGTACGGTCGAAGTGGCCTATTTTTGTCAATAGAATTTAAATCTTAGTTGGATGATTTTGAAAATTTGAATAAAGGGTTTTGGGGAGAGAAATGCAGAAGTGGACTATTTTTGTCCATAGAACTCTAATTGCTTAATTGGATGATTTTTAAAAATTTGAATAAGGATTTTGGGGGAAAAGCTATGTATTACATGGCATATTTTTGTCCATGGAATTCTAAATTAGCTTGGCTACAAATAGAAGGGATGGACATTAAGAAAAGGGGATCATATTTTTCTTAGGGAGATCTTTTTTTTTTTTTTTTTTTGGGGAGGTCACATTTTTTAGAGGAAAAAAAAGGGGAATATTCTTTTTTCTATTTTTGGGAAAAAGAGAGAAAAAAAGAAAAAGAAAAAAGAGAAAAACGAAAAAGAAAAAAAAAAGTTCAAATTGGGCATCCTAAAAGGTAAAGTTTGATTTATATATTCAAATCTTAGCAACAAAAGATACAAATATAAGATATACATATAGAAAAAGAGAAAAAAAATTTAAAGAAAAGGGGTTTTAAAGATTTGTGAACTGTTTGGTGCCTAAAGTAGATTGAACCAATTCTCATTTTGAACTTTAAGTTGCCCCATCAAAAGGTAACCTCTCATTCTATCCTTTATTTTATTTCTAGCTATGATTATATATTTATTATGATACTTGTGTTAGTTAAAAATAATTATTTTTTAGCTTAGTCTTGTTTGATGATTAAGTGGATATTATGTGAATTTGATACCATTTGAAAATTAAAAATGAAAATAAATTAGAAGTTTGATTTAGACAATATTAAGTGATTTTAGGTTAGTAAAATTGATGTCCTTTATTTCATTTATAGTTATGATTATTTATTTATTATGATATTTGTATTAGTTTAAAATAATTCTTTGCTAGCTTAGTTTTGCTTGATGATTAAGTGGATATTATGGGAATTTGATACCATTTGAAAAAAATGAAAATAAATTAGAAGTTTGAATTAGACAATATTAAGTGATTTTAGGTTAGTTAAATTGATAAAAATAAGAAAACATTCCATCCTTTATTTCGTTTTAAGTTATGATTATATATTGTTTATGATGCTTGTGTATTTGAAAGTTAGTGCTAGCCTAAATTTGTTTGCATGATTAAGTGAGTATCCCATAGATTTATTACTATTTGAAAAAATGAAAATAAATTATAAGTTTGATTTAGACAATGTTAAGTGATTTTATGTTAGTTAAATCGATAAAAATAAGAAAAAGAGATTCCATCCCTTATTTCATTTTTATATGTTATTTATAATGCTTATGTAGTTGAAAAGGACTATGTGCTAGCCTAACTTTGTTTACATGATTAAGTGAGTATCCTATGGATTATTACTATTTTTGACAATGTTAAGTGATTTTAGGTTAATTAAAATAAGAAAAATAGTAGCTTAAGTTAGAATTTTGGCATTGTGTTGATAGGTTTAGTTCTTGTGAGTTTGTTACTAATTCATAGCAACTATTGGGCCTTTTGCAAATATTGTCCTTCTATTTATAAGTATGATAATTATGGGCTTGGTTTTAAAGTATTGTAATTCATCTTTTTGACTTTGTAAATTAAATAATTGACCTCGGCCTATTGCTAATGTTTTGTACACCTATCTTTTGTGACCTACCCAATTTGTTGGTGAATCTTTCGAGGCTCACTAACATTTCTAGATCGAGTCAACCCCTATTATGGAAGGACTAAGGCATTGGAGCATAATTTGGAGCGGAAATATTTATTTATGCATTTTTCTATTGGGCTTGGTCAGCCCAGTTCCCTACTCTTTATATTATTTACTTGATTATATATATGCTTGTATATAATTGGAACCATTGAATGAGATTATCACGCCTAAGAGTTGCTAAAATTGATTTTCAAATTTTTTTTTAAAAAAACCGTTTAGGCAAATTTAGGATTGCGGATGATTTTGAGGATTTTGGATATCTTTGATATGATTTTGAACTTATAGGCAAACTTTAGGACTACTATGATTGATTTGAAACTCGAGCTGGAAATATGTTTTGCAAACTTGGATTATCATTTTGGGTGAAATATTTTGACTATCAAAAAGGCTAATGAGTTAACTTTGAGACTTTTCGTAAAGATTAAAACTAAGAACTGGATAAAAGTTCTAAAAATATGGCTAACCTATGGAGTATAGTAGTATGCCTATATAAACTATTTTCAAAAACTTAAAAACATTTTTTATAAAAAACTTTTTTCTAAACTCGGGTGAGCTTACATAGTGTTCGACTTGGGTTAATGCCTTTACGTTTTAACCTAAGTGTTCTAGTCCAAAATTCAAAAAATGCCCAATTTTGGGCAAACCTCTACTATTTTTCGTTTCTTGAAAAGGAGTGTTTTTGTCATGAATAAATAATTTCTATTTGCGGAAACATGAAACAAAGCATTTTTTATGTGGCAATTTATATCTACAAAGGCATAATATTAGAACCGTAGGCCAACCGTATTTTACGGATCCTTAATCTTGGGTGCACTAACACCTCGGGATACGAACCCTTACCCATACTTTGGTTAGATTAGGTTTCTTTTAAAAATTTAACCGTTTTAAATGAACCATTTTCGAATTGATTTTCCTAATTTCCTAAATATTAGGTAGCGACTCTAAAAATATTATCCATTTAGAGTACCATTACGTAGAAGTATATTTTTCCTTTTTTCCAGTACGATTGACAACTGTACTTTCCCGAGACATTTTCCTTATAAATGTGGCAAGTGCAAATCCGAATCGGAAAAAAATATCGAACATTCCAGCTACGAATGGCGACTTCTGTTTAGTAAAATTTAAGTTTCTAACCATAAAGGTTCCAATAATTTGTGTGTTTGTATGATATAAATTTTTTAAGTGATATAAATTATTTATATGTTTAAATTTCCGCAAAATATAACTGTCATTCATGCATGCATTCTCCGCCGCTCCTAGCATTTTATTTAACACTTTGTTTCTAAGGGTGACGACGCGGGATGAGCTACGGTCATACCTTCAGTAAAAAATCCTTTGCAATATTTCTTTGGAGGTCTCTAAGTTCGAGCGGGCATGAGGTCAACCCACGTCCTTGAGATCCCGCGCTTGTCCGCTCGGGTAACCTGTATCATTTGCTTGAAAAACCACTCTAGAATAACTAGTGTAGAGCGAAGCCAAATCCCTACTGGTATAGCGCATACGGACCATAGACCGGTTTGGGTATCTCAGACCTACTTGAATTGGACAGGAAAACCGCCTGCATCCAGCTATGTGAAAAATTGAAGGATGTACATGCCTTATATGAACCGTTTACCCTTGGGTTTAGGTTTTTACTTTTTAGTTTAGGAGTTGTACCTGCGTGGGACTAATATTAAATACATTCCCATACTATGTATCCTTTATTCGATATTTAACAAAGTTGTATATATTGGGAAAACGAACGTCTTAACGGTATGCATCCTTCAAACGATAGTATCTTGTTGTTGATATATTGAATACATGATATATATTGTTTACATGCTATGTGCTATATACCTACACTTTGCCATGCCTATTTTTGATTTACACATATAAAGACATCTGTTTTGCTTCAAACACGTATAGTCCATAGTTCGGTTCCCAAATCGTAGAATGTCGTCAAAACGCACCCCAAAGTAAAATCTCGAAACACCACGTCAAAAGTCAAGTTTTCTAAAACATCTAAAACGCCATTCGATCATCATCCTATCCACGTGAACCACGTTATTTCTAAAAGCATATTTTTTACACTCTATATTGCTAAGAGCCACACCCCTCGGTCCTCGCAACCTCTAATGTTTTTAGACAAATAACCTAGCCGTCATAAATTGCGACAACATACTTCATTCCTAAAAAATCATTCTTATCGGACCCAAAAGATCGTTAAAGGTCCATACTTTGCCCTTTCCAAAGTCCAAACACTTCAAGTCCAAAATGGTCGAGTCATCATCCGATACTCGTTAATTGGCATTTTTCATGATCAACTGTCACATACAAAGATTACTGCAAAGTCGCCACCAAAATCGGTCGAATGGGCAAATCTATCCATCCGGGTCATCTCAAAGTCTCTATGTGAGCCAATGTTTGGACAATATGTTTCAAGTAAAACGGATGTTACATGTCTTATTATGATTAACGAACTAACACGTTTACCTCTTGAGTTTTCTTCTCTTTTGATTGACTCGTGAGTTCCAAGAGGTTTCGATAACGAAATGTAAGTCGTGATCCGTTTTAGCCATCCATGTGCTACGCTATCGTGATCTCACAAAATTCAAATCACAACTTTTTTTTAGCTCACCCGTGCGCTACACTATCAAGGTATTATAAAATTCGAATCACAACTCCGCTTAAAAAATTCAAGATTACGACCTTTTTTAGACCGGCCACGTACTTATTTACTCTATAATGTCGACATCCAAAAATGAAAAGCTGCGCTTATTGAATAGACAAGCCAAATGTCGAGTTTTGAATTACGAACTACGTCGATCTGGTTCTTATTCGGCAAGATACGTGAGCAATCCTATATAAGGGTGCGGTCTCCCGATTGTTTCAAACCTGAGCCGATAAGGAATTGGGGTATGTCTTTGATCCGATCTTCAAAAACTTCGTTTCTTCCATTGTTTCAAAATATGGACTCTCCGAACAGATCGGGGGTATGTCTTTGAATCAGTCAAGCTATTCAAATTTTCAAGCACAAACATCTTGAACTAAGTGCCTTAGGATTGGAAGCCGAGGCGACTGGAATAGTTCGGCAATTCTGATATCTTCATTCATTAGAGTTGCCCAATCAAATGAACAACTCCTTCCCTTATGAGAATCCAAAATAAGAACGTAAGTGGCTTCTTTCGAACGAACGATTAATCCTTTTATAGAAAAAAAATGGAATGTGCCTTACGTGACGTCCTATATAGGTTATTTAGCCTTCGACTCACTCAATACTTATCCTGGGGATTACATTCCTGTTTCCTTTAGTCTATCATGATACGCTTGGTGAGGTCAACATGAGTCAATCTCTTTTACTCTAATGAAATTTTCTTTGAGCACAGGGACAAAGAAGCTATAAAACAACGAGCCTTAAATCGACGTCAAAGTCCCGACCACGGGCGTTATTGAGCCTACCATCGCCTCGGCTCTATAAGCCAAAAAGCGGCTTAGATTCAACTCGGCCTTCAAATTGGATTCCTTTCACTTTGTTATGTCCACTAACATTTGCTCTTAGAATATTGCAGGTTACGACATTATGCAAAGTTAAACTCAGGAATCAAGATTATGAGATGCTGGCTGGATCCTCACCAATCCATATAAGCCAAGATGGCCTCATCACTAACCTTTAGCATTATCCTTATCAAAACAATACTATCATTCTACTAACAATAAAGTCGAATCTCGCGAGATCATGTATCAACAACTTGCCAAAGACTAGCACGTCAACACTAAAGGATCAGCAACGTCCCCACTTGCCGAGCATAATCGTCACAAAACAAGCAAAAACAAACGTCAAGTCTTGAATGGTCGAAAATCTCGAAAAGCCTATTTAATGGCCCGGGCGAACGGCGGTATCTCGCTCTTCTCTGATTTTTAAAGCTACTTTCACGACTTTGCTTTAAGAGGCCTACTTGAAGATCAGCCAAGTCATCAATGACTCCCGTCGATCCCCAAAACGGGACAACTTGCTTAGGAGGAATGCGAATCTTCCTAAAAAATAGGAGCTCCACATCGGCTACAAAGTACGGGTCAAAAAAAGCAAGGCCTACCCTACAACCGACGAATTGCTCGACGGTTTCGTATATCTTTCTAAAGTCCTTTTAGATTATGCTTGGCTAAAGTCAACGGTAGAGCATCCACGTAAGCTACTAATCGTCGTCTTTAAGTACGGGTGATTGCTACAAGATTAAGAAGGCATCAAAGTAGTGATCATCACAAATGTCAAAGGAAATATGAGTCGAATTGAGCCAAAGGGGCAATAAAGGACAAAACGCCGCAAGGGTGACACAGGTGAGCCGAAAGGGTTATAAACAAAATCCAAAAGAAGCTACAAGTGGACGAAGCACCACAAGAGCGTGCCATCACGAAGCGCTATAAGATGAGCCTTAGTGTCGTAAAGATGGCATAAAAGAGCCAAAAAGGCAAAACAACTATCTAACCCGGCGAACCACGGTCCTCGGGGATCGAGATGACGACGAAAAGAAGTCGAGAAGGCTACGAAAAATGCCGAGAAAGCCGTTCAAACGATACTAAGAAGGTTATAACAACTATAAATCAAAATCGAGGGGTTATAACTATGCGAGAATGGTAGAATATAAACAAACTTCTCTTAGTGACAAAGCGGGGTTGTCAGCCCCTAAAAATGTGACAAGCGGGGGTCGTCCGCCTAAAAATGAGACAACGGGGTCGTCCACCCTAAAAACGTGACACTTACCTCTTAAGTAGATATTGCCTATCTCTACAAAGTGGATTGTCATGAGGACGATCTGTTGGTCTCAAAAATTGAAGAGATGGCGTCGTAAAAATATTACCCGTTATGTTTATGGCCTTAATTCCCAGTGGGATTACATAGGCGTTTTTCGATTTTGGTCGTACTAAAGGAAAATCATAGATATCCTAAGATACAAACTAGGGCGAAATTTTAGAATCTTTTTTGGGAGATCTCAAAACTTATCAAAACTCTACATGATAGGTCGGCGCGCGGCTTTAACTTGGGCAAAAATTTTTTAGAGGATCTCGAAATTCTTTCGGTACGGCAAGTTTAAGTATTAGCGAATACACTTCTGCTTGGGGCGAGAATTTTGAGAAACCTCAAAATTTCCATTTTTAGACTCGAATAATAATCTTGTTGCCAAGCGACGTGATACTATCAAAGGCATCGACCGGACGGGAGTCTCGCGTCGAACGGTTTCGTATCTTACTTTATTTGTACGTACCTTACTAACTTTAGTATAAGGGTTTTGCGGGTAGCAACCGTCAAACATCAAGGACATTCCCAAAAATGACGGACGAAAATGGACATCAAATCCGCAACAATGACATGAAAAATCAAATAAAGCCTCTCGAATGGAGTAAGCCGAACGGCTACACTTTGAACTCTCTTAACTTACTCCTTTATGAATACATTATCGTTTCTTTTGACTAGTTTAACGCCTTTTTTTTGCGAAAGTCACCATCCAAGCCATTAAACGACTTTCCTTGACCGCAAATAGTAGCAATTTGTTGAAAAGGAAAACCAAACTCTTGGGAAAAGCGGAGATCCTACAAAGTGCGTCAAGACCACCGAAGAAAAACGTGGAAAGCGCGGCTTGCCTGCACAATGAACAAAAGATGCTTGGTGGTTGACATATACTATCAGCCCTTTTCCCAAGTTTCTTTCTTAGGAATTGTTTTTAACTACGGTCGCTAGCAAAGTGACAACGTATCTACTAATTATTTGCTTTGAGTACAGGTGACAGGACCATCAAATGAACTTTGGCAATACGATTCAAAATTCGAAAGGCATCAAGATAATCGCCACATAACAAGAGCTTCAAGAAAGCAGGAGAGAATTTTGGCAACCCGCATCAACAATGAGACATAAATCATGTCAAACACCTTGGTTCTTGGTATCTCAATTTATTTTTACCAGACAATATTTGCTTGTCCATCTTAGAAAGGACAATATTTGCTTGTCCACCTTAGAATGGGACAATACTATTTCGTCCCACTTTAGGAAGGGGCGTATATTTGTCCCGCCTCGGAAAGAAGCCCCATGGTTGATCCCTTCAAAGGAGAGACGTACTTTATTCATCCTTGTGGGTGAACGTTTATACGCATTATCTGCGATAAGGTTTCTATGGTTTTGCGAGTTTAAAGATGCTAAGGAGATGACACGTACGACGAGAGGACCGTTCCTTTCAAATTGCTAAGAGGGCGGTGCATTTAAGACAAAATTCAAATAAAGAACAACGAAGAACAATTCACGAAGGAACGCCGGAAAGGTAACAAAGCTATTTAAATAGGTTTTTCCGCTAACTTGTTTGTTCGGTGATTAAAAGACGGGAAATGGCACTGACGGAACAAAACAAAGCAAAAAACCAAAGGCAAAACAACAAAAGCTAAAGCAAAGACGAAAAATTCAAAGAAAAAGCAATATAAGCGAGAAGCATCCGAAAAGGGGATAATGATGGCGAAGAAAAACAAGACAAAAACTTGAAGAGATGTAATAAAGCAAAAGCATCCGGGAAAGGGTAATGAAATCCTCCCTAAGTAAAGTTTGTTTTACACTAACAAGTTTTTTCATTTTGCAGAGCACGAAGATTTTTTACAAAAGAAAAATTTTAAAGACTACTGAAAGATATAATCACGGTACCAAAAGCCTGGTCTCCACTAAACAGTATTGTGTCAAGGTATTGAGACCCCGGCCTAGACGTCACATGGCTTGCCTTGATATATGAACTGATTAAAAGTCATAAAAATCTAAAAATTTAAAATGATGTGTTGATATCAGTATCAAAATGTCGTATTCACAATGGAGTCAAGTCATTTTAGAAGATGTGAACCCTGTCGACGGGCGGGTATTCTTCCCCGGAGACAAAAAAGAAAGGTATCAGTCTTGCCATCGAGGCAAGCTTCACTCCTCAAAATGACGATATGGATTAAATGACTATGTACCGAAGGGGCTGAGTCGTCATCCATATATATAGCCAAAACTAAGTAGCATAATTCGAGGTTGATTGTTATATCCCGCATTTTGTACGTTGGGATATTCCGAGTTAGTTGCGACAAGTTAAGGGCAAGGCCATTTTTCGGTTTTGTTTTAATGCGCAAGTCGCTTATGAATATTATTATTGGCATGGAATTTTAAGGGCGAACTTGGAATTTGGAAAGTGTTATTAGTTCATGACTTCTTGGAGAAGCCAAGTGGCCGTGGACCCCACCCATATTTTTGGCCACTTGTTTTGAGCCATAAAAGGAGATATGTGTTCATTATATTGTGAGATATATTTAGGTCATATGGATGACCAAGTCAATAATTAGTCATCTTTTATGATTTAAAGAAATTTCTAGAAAATTGAAGAAAATTGGAGGAGAAAAAAAGAAAAAAAAAAATAGGGCATGCCATGCATGGCCATGTGCCTACTTGTATATATATATATATATATATATATATATATATATATATATATATATATATAAGTGATATTAATACAAGGCACAATTCATCATTCTCCAACTCTAGAAAATTCAAGAAAAAGAAAAGAAAGGAGAGTGGAGAGAGAACGGCCAAGAGAGGGGGCCGAACATGCCCTCAAATTTGGTCAAGAAAAATTATTTTCTTCATGCTTTCCTACTAATTGGAAGATCCTCGTCGACGTGGAGTAGTTGTTGGAACGAGAAAATCATCCGTGTTTGCTAGGACCACTTCTAGCCGAGGAAAGAAAGTGAAAGGAAAAGGTAAGGATTCCATCTCTTCTTTCATATACTATGCATGATGTGTATGTTGTGGAGTGTGGAAATGAATGGAATTCATGAGATTATGGTGTATGGTGTTGTGGCCGTATGTATTGTGGTGGCCGTGTGTGTGTGTGTTGTAGTGAAGGACTAATTTCATTTGGTACGTTTAGAATGTTGTGTTGTGGATTCTATGTGATGAAAATGAAGGGTTAATGATCCAAATTGAAGTTATAGTTGTGTGGGCTGATTTGGAGCTTAATGTGATTTTAGTATGCTTTCTTAAATTTATGGAAATAATGTTGCAAACGTGTGCATTGTTGATATAGTTGATGACCTTGGAAGAAAGAAATGCATTGTTGTTGCCTCATTGCAATTGCGGATGTTTCGGGTGGAGTAGAGCATTAATTGGATTGTTGGAAATATTGTATGGATTGCTTAAAGTGTTCTTGAATATTGCTTGAATGGTTTCGGATTAGTAATCGAATATGTGAGCATTGGTATTGAATTGATCATAGGTAGTTTAGTTGAAAATAAATGAAATGTTGTCGAATCGTGTGGAAAGGAATTATTGATGTTAGAATGCGTTTTGAATCGCTTATGGATATTTTTGGTATGGTTGTTGGTTGGGTTGTTGTTGATTTGGCCGAGTGGAATTCTCGGGGATGTTGGATTTATAGGGGAAGTGCTGCCGAAATTTTTGTAGGCAAAGTGTTAATTCGGAATTGGATTCTTAAATGTTATGGCTAATGGTTGATACCTAACGACATTATTGTAGATTGTGAGAAGTCGAGACGCAAGTTCGGATTAGCTTAGGGAGCGGCTAAGGTATGTAAGGCTTATCCTTTCCTTCTTTGGCATGTCTTAGACGTAACTAAGGTATGACACGATTTGTATTTTGAGGTAACTCCACTCTTACGTTCCGAGTATGTATATGATTCTTATTTGCTTGATGATGTGATATTCTTCATATGGTCCCTAAATCTCATGTATGTTTGGATTTCAAAGATTGCATAAAGGATATTGTTCCTAAAGAATCCTATGTCTAGAAATGTCCGTAACTTTCGTAAAAAGAACCGGATTGCTTTGAAACGTTCGTAGAAAGTTTTGTAACATATAATGACTTTGATTTTTCATAGGCGGGCTCGGAATGATTTGATATACGACTATGGTCCCTACGATACTTTGATATACTTATGATATTTGATATGTTTCCGAGTACCGTCCGAAAGATTTTTGATATAACTATTGTCCGGATTTTCAAATGACGATTCGTTCTGACTACTTCATTGAGTCTCTGAAAATGTTTTGTGTGCATATGGTTTCTCACTCACTATGCACGTGCCAAGCTCAAGGTATCTTTCACCGAGACCCGGCCGGGACACGCATTCGTGCACATTCCCTCTCGCATTATTCACCGAGTCCCTCACTAGAGGGCCGGGACACGCTATATAAATGTATATGATGATGTGATGATGGGGATGGCGGCCAGGATGGCATACCGAGTCCCTTGCTAGCGGGGCCGGGACACGCTATGTAACGACCCAACCCGTAGGCCGTGACTAGCGCCCGAACTGGGCACCCGTACATACCAAAAGGCAAAAATAATAACTCAGGTATTTAGAAAAATTTGGGCAGAGTTTCCTCTGTTTTTCTTACTAACCAAAATTTACCTGCACACAGAAAATACCAACAAAGGCCACACCGGCCAACATATCCATATATATACATATATATAGGCGAGCCGACCGCCGCCGCGGTGAATAAACCGCCCAAACATACAATACGTGCATATAGCTGCCGTACGTATATAGCCACACCTACGTACATGTCTACGGACCTCTACACGTAGTAACAAAGTCATATGACGGGACGGGGCCCCGCCGTACCCGAACAAATATACACAAATGTAACAAAAGATATACCAAAATCCGGGCTCCGGACAAGGGAGCTCTTCAAGATAGTGAAGTGGGCCCTAAGTCGGCGGCTCACTCAAACGTGTATTCGTACCGCGCGGCATGAAACGCGGCCCGAAGACAGGGGGTCAGTACGAAATATGTACTGAGTATGTAAAGCAGTAAACACAATAACTGAATCATACGGAAATAAAGAGGACAGAAAAGTAGTACAGTAACCGGATCTCATAAAACTTACCTTGAACGTAAATCACGTTTTTCAAAATCACTAATGGACTGAGTATCATAATTAAAGAAGTCATCATGAACATATGCTTACATAACATGCCCCGGCCCTCTAATGAGGGACGCGGTAAGTAAAATCATCATGCCTATACATGTAACATGCCCACGCCCTAGTGAGGGGCGCGGTAAAGGAATCATCATATGCCATCCGGCCACCTCCCCGTCATCATATATATATATATATATATATATATATATATATATATATATATATATATATATATATATAACATGCCCCGACCCCTAGTGAGGGACGCGGTGAACAATGTAGTGAAGTTGCACGAATACATGCCCGGCCCGGACGCGTATGAAAGATGTCATAACGAGCTCGCACGAGCAGTAGTGAGAAAACCATATGCAATATAAAACATACACTGTTTGCCAAGACTCGAAAGAACAATTCAGGTGATAGATCATTTAAAAGAGATCAGACAATAGCCATAGATCATACCTTTCAGAGTTGCAACGAATTATATCAAAGACAAAACTTTTGGGATCGTTAGTACATGGCAAAATGTATCATAGGACTCAATGGACTAGTCAAAACGATCATTTTTTTTAATAGTCGAAACTTAGTCAAACATCGTATTTGCATATCGCTTAAGATAAGTCAATTAAGCCAACGTGGAAAAATCTCGGAAACTAGGGGCCCACCTCGGGTCAAATGAGGCGGCGTACACCATTACGTATAATACGTTTCATGACATTACCTATGAGAGTTTTAGGGTAATCGGATCCTATTCATGCAAGTTCTAGGTGTTCAGACAATTCTTTCAACTATTCGTAAGCATTTGATTCAATTCTACTGAATGAATAGTAGTCAAATTCAAGCTCGGATTTCTAGAATTAGAGTGGTCCCCGAGACACGTATTCAAGCCTATTACATCTAAGACATGCCAAAGAAAGAAGAGGTAAGCCTTACATACCTTATTCGCCTTCCTCGCTTGTCCAAACTCAAGTCCCGATTTGCTCAAAATCTACAAATGGTCATAGTTACCAAACATTACTATAGGCCTTTTTGGAATGCAATCTTAACTCAATATTTGGCTACGAAATTCGAGCAAAGATCTCCCCTATAAATTTGCGCCCCGAGAATATGACTCGGCTCAGAATATCAACAACCAACCCAATGACAATTCCAACAACATCAACAAGCACTGCAATCACATTTCAACATAAATAGTTCTTTTTACATGACTTCAACAACATTCAAAATTTCCATTTTACTACCTCAACCGCTTACATTCAAACCAATATTAACGTTTATATATTCAACTACCAATCCAAACCCATTCAAACCATATACAAGACCACTTTAAACAAATCATACAATATTTCAAACAACCCAAACATTGTTCCAATTCAACCGAATTTGTCTCCAAACCCGAGAACAACACCAAACATATTCTTGCCTTCCAAATTCATAAATTACACTAATAATCCACACATTAACAAGGCAATTCTTATAAATACAAAAATTACGTAGAATTCACATAAACTTCCAATCACCCCATAACCAACATAACCTTAATTTGGGTCATCAAACTTGCATTTTTCCTTATAAAATCCATAACAACGATAACGAAAATACTAACGACGATTTGTTTATTCTCAACTACACAAAAGGGAGACCATTCGGCCAACACCCTCCATGCACATTTCATGATTTCCATTCATTTCCTACACATTACAACAACACACAAGCATGCTAGAAAACACTTAATTCATCATTCCTACACACTCCACACCACACACGGTCCAAAACTACATATGGCCGGTAAGCCACCCCAACATGCAATATTTTCATAATTTCATTCATTTTAGTATACAACAACACATATAAACCCTTCATAACACATAAAACACAAAATTAAACTCACCTTTCTTCACAACTTCTCAACTTGCCCAAAGTTGGTGGCTAGAGAAAACGAGTAAACTATCGCCCGAAACAACGACTCCACGTTGACGAGCACCCTTGAATTGACAAGTTTGCTTGAAGAATTAATTTTTTGAATGGCTAAATCCTTGGCTTGGAATTTCTTACTATGGCCGAATACTATGGCCTTTCTTTCCTCTCCAAGTTTTCTTGATTTCTCTAGAATTTGGAAGTGATAAACAAGATGACTTAGTCATCTTTTTAATTACAAATATTGGCCATCCATGTGGCCCTTGGCCCACCCAAGGTGGCCGGCCACATGGCTCCTTCTTTTTCTTTTTTTTTTTTTGCTTTTCTTTTGTTGTAGAATTTTCAACTTTCCAAAATTAGCACACTTACTAAAAATGGAAATTGCCTCCAAGTGCTTCCTCAACATCTTCATGATATTAAAATCATACACAACGTAAGTCTTTAAGACACACAAAAGTCTCTCGGGGTAGTCTTATCCCTACCTTCTCATAATTCACTCAAGTTGTCCCGTTACTCAAAATACGGGATATAACATCCTTCCCCCCTTTAGAACATTCATCCTCAAATGTTCAACTAGCCCCGTAGAGTCTTATAAGGGTCTCGGGGTTTCCCTTATCTCCTTACGCCTTACTCAGTCGCCTTTCTTATCTCGATAGGGAACCTTACCAATAGACTGAGCATCCGCGTCAACTACATTGTGGTATTAATCGTCTCTATCCGCACTTACATTTCTCGTATCCGCTTCCCCTTTAGGGGTGTACTTATATTACTAATCGATCATATTCGCCTTACGCCCGCATTTTTCTCTCTCGGTCAGACCGCACTTCTATTTCGATGTTCCGATCGCATACGGAGGTGCCCGGTCCCTCTTACTATCTATCCGCTCACTTCTTTTCTCTTGCCGATGTCACTATGCCAATACTTCCCAAGTCTACCCCATAGCCGAAACGATATCAAATTATCTTATGACATTCATGCCATTCATTTTCTTTTCACTTGAGCTCTGTTGTTTTGTCCGACTAATGCCTCCCGTACACTGTCACGTTAATTACCGGAATACGTTCACCCGCTAACATAGTCATGCACGGAGTATCACACGCGTTCGGTACACATATATAACTGTCAGCATCTCACTCGCAAAAGATTCCCCCAAATGCTACTCAAACTGGCCCTAACTCTAGTGTCGTGAGGCACCTTCTTTTTCTTTACCCGATCTAGTCCGCTCCGACCTATGCGGCCTCTCAAGATTTCCGCCTACTCAGGGTATTCTGAATCCCTTTAGGCTACTCTAGCTTTCCATTGCTTCTTATGTCTAAAGTTGTGAAACTTTCAGAAACTTCCCAGGGGGGTCACCCATCCTAGAATTTCCCTCGCTCTAGCACGCTTAACTGCGGGACTACGACGAAATACGGTGCTCTAGCGTTAGCATAATCGCGTTCGGTGACTACGGGACCTTCGTCACGCACTTTGGAGTAAAATAAAGTCTTGACGTATTTCGGACGCCTCGTAGCACAATTACCGTTTTGCCCCTCTCTCGCTTTTACCTATTCACGGTCACTTATGGATATTACCACTTTCCATCCTAGACTTCCGGGTCTGTAATAACAATATACACACCTTAACTACCGTTGTTTATAAATACTAGGTTACTAACCCCCAGGTTTTCCATCTACCGCTATTACGCAACAATTATATCACAGACACGCACATATAAGAACATAAATTCTAGTGAGGATTCATGTACCTGTAGCCACATCCGGTGGTGCCTCCTGATCCTGCCTCCTCGTCAAAGCAAATACGCGGTTCGAAGGACCGCTAGAACTAGAAACTCCACCGCGGCCTCTACCACGGCCTGCTGGTGCTGGCATACCCTGCCCCGTAGGGCGCATAACTGCTGAAGAGGACGAACCAGCAACCGATCCAGTAGGCTGGACTGCACCACCTGAACCTTCCCGATACGGGCAATCCCTCATAACATGGCCGTAACGGCCGCATGTAAAGCAAGCGCCCGTGACGCGACGACACTCCCCCAAGTGGCGCCGGCCGCACTGAGGGCACTGGGGCATAGATGGCCTCGTCTGGCTGGGACCCCTACTCGCCTGTGACCCCGAAGCTCTGGAACTCGGACCAGCTCCCGAATACCCGGTGCTATCAAACCTCCTGCCCGGGAACCGTGGGGGTGCACTCGCGCTGGCTGAGACGAATACCCCATACGCCGCTGAGGCTGCCCGCCTCGGAACTCCCCCCCGAATATCCCGCCGATCTCGCCCTCTTGGGCTGGCCCCTATCATGATCCCCCGTCGGCCGGCGCCTATGTCGCTCTTCCATGCCCTCGGGCATATGCCGTACTCGTGCAATGTCCATGCCGCCGAGCGACCATCGACATACAATCGTCAATCAAATAGTCATCCGGCCCACAACATACCGACGTACTCGTCGGCCATGTCTCGCTACAATATGAGGAGCGTATCCGGCCAAGGAATCGAACTCCAACCGTACTCCCCGACGCTCCTACCACCCCCCGTCTCAAATGTATAAACCCGTGAACCCCGGCGCGTCTAGTCTCTCGGGGGTAGAAAATGGGCAAGAAAAGCCTCAACGAACTCATCCCATACCGGGAGCCCCTCACCTCCCAGATAGCTCCCAAGACTCATACCATTGGTCGCAATGTCGTGCAGTACCCGTACGACGCGAACCCCCACTCGGTCTCGCCCGAGGCCCCGACAAGCCGCGCGTACGCCGCATCTCTCTCCGATGAACCCCGAGGGTCCTCCTCAAGCTTTGACCCAAAGAACTCGGCGGATTACGGTCAAGAAATAGCGAGCCCTCGACCGTCACGCCCACCGCATAATCGTCTCCCTCGGTCCCCGTCTGCGGGACCCGCCCCGCTACCAACTTTCGGTCAATAGTGGACGCGTCCCTCATAGCCTTCGTCCTCCGCCCCCGGCCGAGGGCCGGGAGGCTCGGGCACTCGAACCTCGGGGGCGGGCGGTGGAGCCGCCGCGTCCTGTCGGCTCGCCGTCGCTCCGTGCCCCTCGGATGGTGATGGGGTGGCCCCCGGACGACCGGGGCACGATCTTCGGCTCGGCCGGGTACGGGCCACGGTAACTCTCTGGGCCCTACTAGTCTCTCCCACAAGAGGTGGACTTGCCCTTCTGGGCAGCTGTCGCCTTTCTCGGAGGCATCGGCGAAAAACATAACGATTCGTTAGGAGGAGTCATCCCGATAATACCGCTCTATCGCACGATCTAAGATCGAAGGAAAGGTAACATCCTAAATGTCTCGTAGCCTCTCGTTTATAGATGTGGTGCACAACACACCGATAAATAGGACTCTACTAGACACGACCCGTAGACATTCCAAGGACTAACCGCTCGATACCACTTTTGTCACGACCCAACCCGTCAGAAAGCCTTGACTAGCGCCCGAACGGGCACCCGTACGTACCAAAAGCCAAAAATAATAACTCAGGTATTTAGAAAAATTTGGGCAGAGTTTCCTCTGTTTTTCTTACTAACCAAAATTTACCTGCACACAGAAAATACCAACAAAGGCCACACCGGGCCAACATATGTTATGGTATATGTTCTGTGTTAGAGACTTTGCAGACAGGGTCGTGGGTATAAGGTGTCGGTTATGTAAGCAGCTATGTAAGCCGATGTATTATTATGTATTGTGTTATAAGTTTCATATGTTACAAATTTTTATTCGTTTTGAAAAAGACGAAAAGCATATTTGACTTTCCGAAGAACTTCCGTTATGTATTTATGTTATGGCTAAGGGCCCAGTATGATTGTGAATGTCATAAGAGTCAGCGCGTTCGCTCGTGTCACGACCCAACCCCGTAGGCCGTGACTAGTGCCCGAGCTGGGCACCCATACGCGCCCACTGACCAGATTCGGCATACAAACGACTCGTACATAAATCAGTATCAGACGTGGCTCCAAACTGACGCATACAAAGATATATACTGCACAGAAGCCGGCGAGGCTATCATAATATACATAACGTAGCAAAGCATACATACACGCAGCCGACAAGGCTGCCACGGCGGATGGGCCGCCCAAACCCAACTCACACGTCGCATACGAACAAAACTGTACAAAACCCACATCTATGTCTACAGACCTCTAGTACAGAACAACAAAATCATATGACGGGACAGGGCCCCGCCGTACCCTGAATAAATAAAATCATATACATCGGAAGAGTATATACCCAAAATATTGGCTCCAGAACAAAGGGAGCACTCTGAACAGCAGAATGGAAATCCTACGCCGGCGGATCACCAAAATGTATATCTGTACCTGCGGGCATGAAACGCAGCCCCCGAAGAAAGGGGATCAGTACGGAATATGTACTGAGTGTGCAAAGCATAGGATACGTAGAAACGAGGTCATAACCATAGTAAGGAGTACAGAAGTAAGCATAATAGCCAGAATACCAAAGTACTCGCATCTGAAGCACAAACCGAACATCAGAGGTACAAAAGACAAACATAATAGTCAGAATGACCAAAACGCCTACTCCTGGAGTACAAATCATGTATATTAATGTTCTGTATCATATCCGGTCCAAAATGGAACTGAGTGGTATAAGTAGATAGTTATCATATGCATAAACAATATACTGGTGGTGCTGTGGAACGTACAGCCCGATCCATATATAACATAATAATCATATATCACATCATATCATCGTATAACGTATCATATCATCAAATCATCGCATACCATATCACATAACACATAAGGTCCACAATGGGACCCGGCGGACAGAACATAGTCGCCCCTCCGTCTCGGCGCCATAACACATCATACTCCAGAAGATTTCATGTCTCCGAAACCCGACATACCGCGGTCAAAAGTCCAGCGGTCAATGTCGCAGCCCGCGGTCAAATTTCCAGCGGGCAATATCACATATCACATACCGCGGTCAAAAGTCTAGCGGTCAATATCACATATCATATACTTTGGAATATAACACAGTGCGCACGATAACATACCGGCCCGGGACTCGGCGAAGTATGCAAAAAAATAATGCACGAGCAGAATTGTGAGAAATCACATGCAATGCAAAACACTCACAAAGACCCAATAGGATAATCAAAATGAACTGTTAGTTCAAAATCGAAACAATAGTCAAATCAGATTTTCTTCCGAATATCACTCGGGAACATATCAAACCGAACTTCAGAAATCATAGGTACGTATCGGAATCATAAGTATATGAAACGTCATTTCGGACTCAACAGATAAATATATAATCATATAATCATATTCGGGGGTCGGAAAGGTAGTCATATTAAGTTCTTTCGAAAATAGGTCATTAGAACCAAACGTAGAAAGTCGCGGGACCCACGGCCGAGCGTTAACCCAAATCCGAGCCCATTTATGAAAATCATAGTCATTATACGTTATAGAGACCTCCACGAACGTTTCACAACAATCCGAGACCATATAGGAAAGTTACGGCCGTTCGTAGTTTTCGAAACCATTTAGGAGCAAAACTTTTTTTTAAAACAAAATTTTTAGACAACTTTTGAAACTTAGTCATACAAAAGACATAGGGACCATAATTCGACTACGTTATGAATACAAATGTCAAGAAACAAATAAGAATCGTTTACGAGCTTATCAAAGCCATCCGGTTTCGTCCGTAAAAGTTACGGACGTTTGTAGACATAAAATCTTTTCGGAACAAACCGTTTACATAGTATTTCAAATCCAATCATATCGAAGACATACAACCATAGCTTGTCCACACTAAGGATGCCAACATCAAGAAGCAAATCAATCATAAACATATTCGGATTTTTGGAATAGAATTACCCCAAGGCTCGTAGCGTATCATAACTTAGCCATATCTAAGACATGCCAAAAGAAGGAAAGGTAAGCTTTACATACCTCGAATGCTCTCAACGCTAGCTCAAACTCAAGCTAGTCCAAATCAAACCTATGTCTCGGGCTGCCCAAAGTCTACATAACATCAATAAATATCAACGTTACTATATGCGTTTAGAAGTTCATTTCCAAATTCACACATAATTCTATGGAAATTTGGGCAAAGATTTCCCCCGTAAATAGGCCAACCCCGAGAATTTAACTCGGCCAAACCAACAACAACAACACCAATAACCAAACTAGCAACATCAATAATTAATTCGAAATGCAATATAACATTAATAACCCTCTTTTACATCATTCAACAACATTCATAACATTCAATTTGACGGCTTACCTTCAAAGCTAACATCAATGCTTATATATTCAAATACTTGCCCGAACTCATACCAACAACATTTAAGAACATTATAAGCAATTCATACAATATTTCCAACAATCCAACAAATGCTCCAATTTACCCGAAAACAGTCTCAAACCCGAGAACAACATCCATAACACATTTCTAACTTCCGAATCATGATTTGTACCAGCAATTCACATTCTAACAACATCATTCTCATAAATATACAAACTACATCAAATGTGCCATAGCCTCCAAATCAGCCCGCAACACTTACAATATCATTTTGAGTCATCAAAATCTTATCGTCAACATAGAATCTATAACGACAACAATCAAAATACTAATTAACATTAATTCATTTCTTGTCACACAAATGACCTACATTCGGCCAACACCTCCCACATACATATTGATGATTCCCATCCATTTCTTCACTCTACAATAATCAAAACATGCTAACTAGACCTTAATTCATTGCTTCACCACAACACAACACACACACACTTACACGGCCATACACTACACACACAACCTCAACTCCAACATGCCATGTTTCATGAATTCCCTCCATTTTAACATACTACAACATGCATACAACATTCATAACACATAAAACAAGATTAATTCTTACCTTTCTTCTTCAACTCCACAACTAGGCTAGGGTTTGCGATCGATGACCCAAACAACACTTCCACGCTACTTAGGGACCTCCAATTAGTGGATTTGCATCGAAGAAATATTTTTGGGATGGCTCAATTTGGACTTCAATTTTTTTTTTCTTGGCCGAATGAGTGTGGGTGTTCTTTCTCCAAGGTTCATTTTATTTTCTAAGTGTTGGAAGATGATGAGAATGATTAACTTGGTCATCTTTGGAGCCTTATATGAATTGCACAAGTGTCCATGGCCCACACATGTGTTGGGCCAATTTAATTTGGCCACCAAATGTGTGGGGACCATTTCCAAGCCACATGGCCAACATGGCCAATTTTCATGAATTTCAAACTTTCAAATATTTCACTTTTGGTCCCAAATTTTCCTAAATGTTCCATACCAACAAATTCATGAACAACTTAGGTCTTAAAACGAAATCGAAGGTCAAAAGTCCCGACTTCGTATCCCGGAAAGATTTTGTCCCTAACTTTTCATGGTTAACTCGGATTGTCCCAATGTACGGAATACGGGTTATAACATCCTCCCCCCTTTTAGAACATTCGTCCTCGAATGTTAAATTAGCCTTACGGGATCTTATAAACACTCGGGGGAGTTTCTTTTACAATTATCACAAACGATTCATACATCAATCAAGATAACCAATTAAAGAGTCTAAATTACCTGCGTACTCCGTCCGGTGGCGCCTCCGATCCCGTCCACGGTCAACGCATATAGGCGGTTCGATGGACCGCCAAACCGGAGGCTCCGCCACGGCTTCGCCACGGCCCGCCGGTGGTGGGCATGCCCGCCCCATCGGGCGCATAGATACGGAAGGGGAAGACGAACCGCAACCGACCCGTAGGCCGAGTCGCTCCCCCTGCACTGCCCCTGAGTGGACAATCTCTCATAAGGTGGCCCTGCTGGCCACAGGTAAAGCAAGCGCTCGTGGCACAATAACACTCCTCCCCCGGGTGGCATCTTCTACAATGAGGACATCGGGGTAGGGGTGGCCTCAACGGCCGGGAACCTCTCGTCCTCTCGCGGGCCCGAAGCCCTAGAGCTCGGCTCTACTCCCGAATACCCCGCATCCTCTAGTCTCTCCCGCCGGGAACCGTGGGGGTGTGCTCAGGCGGGCCGGGGAGGATATCTGGCGACCGCCGCCGAGGCCGCCCGCCGAGACTCCCTAGAATATGCCGCGGATCTGGCCCTCTTGGGCTGGCCCCGGTCATAATCCCTGTCAGGCTGGTGCCCTCTGTGGCGATCTTCCATACCCTGAGCGTGTGCCTGCACACGGGCAATATCCATACCTGTCTGGGCCGCCATCACCAAGCAGCTGTCAACCAAGTACTGGTCCAGCCCCATCACATATGTGGTGCATCCGGTCGGTATACCGCCTACATAAGTGGGCGCATATCCGGCCGTTGAATCAAACTCCAGCTATATCCCGACGCTCGCCCTCTCGCTTCAACAGCAGGAATCTGTCTACCCTGGCCCGCCTCATCTCCGGAGGTAGAAAATGGGCCAGGAAGGCCTCTGTAAACTCGTCCCATACAGCCGGAGGAGCACCCTCGCCTCTAGACAGCATCCAAGACTCATACCAATTAGCCGCTACATCGTGTAACCGATAGGATGCCATCTCAACTGACTCTTCCCTCGGAAGCACTAATCAATCGCAGTGTACGCCGCATCTCCCGGATGAACCCCGAGGGTCCTCTCGCGGGCTTTGACCCGAAAAACTCGTGGGCCAGCAAAGAAAATCACGGCCCTTCGACTATCGCGCCCGTCTACACGATCATCCCCTACTCCTCGTCCGTGGACCCGCCCCGCTACCAATCGAGTCAATAACCGACCGCTCTCGTAGGTCCCATCATCCGCCCCCGGCCGGGGGCCGGAGGCCGGTGACCGGTGCCGCGGAGCCGGCGTGGAGCCGCCCTCTCGTGGCCGTGCGCCGTGGTCGCTCCAAATCCCTCCGATACCGGCGCAGCGTAACTAGCCGTCTGAGGCACAATATCCGGCTCAATCCGGGCACGAGCCCTAGTAGTCATCCGGCTCAGGGTCCGGTCTCGCCGTGTACTTGCCGCGCCCGTCGCCTTCCTCGGAGGCATCGCTGAAATCATAACAATCCGTTAGGGAGTGGGTCATCCTGATAATACAGCTCTATCGCACGATCTAAGATCGTAAAGAAAGATAACATCCTAAATGTCCCGTAGCCTCCTGTTTATAGATGTGGTGCACAACACACCGATAAACAAGACCTACTAGACACGATCCGTAGACATTCCGAGGACGAACCGCTCTGATACCATTTCTGTCACGACCCAACCCCGTAGGCCGTGACTAGTGCCCACTGACCAGATTCGGCATACAAACGACTCGTACATAAATCAGTATCATACGTGGCTCCAAACTGACGCATACAAAGATATATACCGCACGAAGCCGGCGAGGCTATCATAATATACATAACGTAGCAAAGCATACATACACGCGAACACAAGGCCGCCACGACGATGTGTCACACCCTGATCTTATTAGGGTGTGATGGGCACCCGACCCTTACTTAGGGCCGAGCGAACCCTCAGACTCTTACTGCATACAAAATCACGCCAAACTTTTTAAACCAAATAAGATAAAATACATAGCAAAATTTTTCAGAAATATTCTTTCTCGTAGCCTTCAAATCGAACAAATTTATAATCATACAAAATTCAATACATAACACGGACCGACATATCGGCCGACGAAGCCGCTTACGAATCGACAACCAATACCCACGACGCTATACGCAAAGTCTCTAACATAAATCCGTAAATCATAATGACAAACTCGACTCGGCGGCACTCGGAAAATGGAACTTGCCATCCCGCCGGAACACCTTCTATAATAACTTCGGCTAAATCCGGGAGTACTGCGTGGCATGAAACGCGACCCCGAAGACGGGGGTCGATCGGAAAATGTACCGAGCATGTAAGGCATGCAATACGAGAAAACGAACCATAACTCGAAAACAAACAGACTAAAAGATAAGTACATTAGTCAAAATGCCGGACGCTATTTCTCGGACCAAACCAGACATACCGTCCCATATACCGTAAGGAGTACGAGAGGGTAAGTAAGTCGCCCGCAGTACTAAACGCATTATTTTACAATAGCATCGCATATCCGAGAGGTGCGGGAAATACAGAGCGCATCGGTGATGTCACACGTCGGACGGAGAGCAGAACGTACAGAATGCTCAGACGAGGTCATATATCGGACGTAGACGTACAGAGCTATATCGGACATACCCGTAATCAGAGTCAGATGTACAGAAGTATACCAGACAGATCCGTGAACAGAGCGATATGTACGTAAATATATCGCATGTATTCGTAATCAAAATCGAAGTATGGAGGAGTAATAGGCGTAGCCTTATCAAAATCGTAGAGTCCGCCTTTACAAAATCGTCGTCGAGTGTCCGAATATCAAAATGCTTATTTTCGGACCACGGATTATGCATACCGTATCATATATTATCATAAGCATATGCCGATACCGTATCCCGCCCTCCAAAGGATGACGCGGATGCGTAACCCGCCCTCTAGTACGGGACGCGATGAACGACAAATCATATGTCATCCCGGCCACCGTCCCCATATCATCGCATCATAACATCATATGCATAAACGAGCCCGGCCCGCCTATGAGGGCCCGCGGTGAACAATGCAAAGGAAGAGCACGATAACGTAACCCGGCCCGGACGCGGTGAATCGTACCGTGGATTACGCACAAGAACATAACGAGAACTGGCCGGGTCGCAAGTGGAAAGATGCATTGAGTCACGCACGAGCGTAGTCGTGAGAAACCATATGCACATAAATCCGTACTCGATGAATACGTACACTTACCGACATTCGGAGGCTCAGAAATGAATTTCGGATTCTTCCAAATTAGTATCGGGAAGTCATGAGTGTTTGAAATACAGAAACCTCTTCGGACATTTTAAGCGATCCGAGATCGTACGAAGAACGTAAGACTTACGGAGACACCCGTATCGTAATACTCGGTGTCACCGTAGACTATACCCAAATACTCATAGCGAATACTTATGGACATCATGCCTCAGAATACTCATATCGGAGTTTTCATATCGGATTGCTTATACCGAATACTTAGATTAGAATACTTGTGTCGGAACATACATATATCGAATAGGATGTATATCGTAATACTTATATCGGAATATTTACATCGGAATGCTTATATCAAAATATTCAAATCGGATCATTCGCACCGAAGCATTTATATAATAGTCCAACCGGAATACTTATATCCGAGTTACGTATTCTTATATCAAATTCGGAACGATAGTCAAAGGTTTCCTTAATTATCTTACGGAAATAAGGCAAATAAAACAATACAATTAAATCTCGGGGGTGTGGGCCCACCTCTGGTCAAGTCGGGTAACGAACATAAAACGTGGTCATTATGTGCCATTGGATCATCCTCGAAGATTTCAAGGCATTCCGCTTTCATTTTCAAAAGTTACGGACGTTTTGAACATTTCTTTACAATAAAGCGTAAGTTATTTAGTTCAATTCTACCGAATGAAAAAGTGGATAAATATAAGCTCGGATTTCTAAGAGTAGAGTCATCCCCGAGGCTCAAATCATAGCCTATCACATCTAGGACATGCCAAGAGAAAGGGTAAGCCTTACATACCTTATTTGCCTCTTACGCTTGTCCAAACTCAAATCCCGTTTCCTCCAAAATCTACAATTGGTCACATTTACCAAATATCAATTATCAAGCTTTAGGAATTCAATCTTAAACCAATACTTGTCACAGAATTTGGGCAGCATTTCCCGTAAATGCGCCATCCCCGAGAATTTCAACTCGGCCAAAAATACAACAACAAACCCGAGAATTAAACTCGGCCACAATATCAACAATTATTCCAATAAATCCAACAATTAATTCAAGACATATTCTAACATTAGTAATCTTCCTCTCTACATATTTCATCAACATACCATTTGTCACGACCCAACCCCGTGGGCCGTGACTGGTGTCCTAACTGGACACCCATACGTACCTACCTGACGGATCTGGCATACCAAATGGCTAAATTCTGTTTAGACATATGTAAATTCATACAGATATAAAATACTTCGCACGAAAATATATATACATACTTAAACCTGTACAGAAGCCGTTAGGGCTAACATAATAAGCAGAATTACGCAATTCGCAGACTCGTACTTACTTATTAGGACAACGACAACCCACAACCCACAAACATGTCTACATGTGCCTCTAACATACAGTATGTAAGAATCGGCCGGACAGTGGCCCCGCCGTACCCAAATAACCAAATGTACAAAGTGTATATGAACAACGAAGATATATACCAAAAGTACCAGCCCGTATCAAAGGGAGCTCTTCGACAGTAAAACCGATGTCCTAAACCGGTGGCGTATCACGCGGCAGCATGCAACCACTGCTGACATGGCAAGCGGCCCCAGAAGCAGTCAGTACGAAGGTGTACGAGTATGTAAAACGGAAATAACATACATAATCATAATGAGGATTAAAATCATAATAAAAAATGGATGTAGGGCGACTTACAAAGGCAACGGCATAAAAGTCGTTTGGGGGTCCCAAGAAAGCACAACGGAACGAAACGAGGTGGTTATAAAACGGACGAGTGAGATAAGGGTTAAGC
>NW_026716346.1:0-15267 GCF_029784015.1 Lycium ferocissimum
CCCTTGCCAAAAAGTTTTTATTTGAAGGGAATTCCACAATTGCATAAGCTTCGGTCTCGATCGATTATACTTTTGGTTAATCGGGTAGGTGTCGATAGCAACAGCATCCCTTTGCTTTGGTCCATACCACGAAACAAGCAAAATCTCAAGGCTTTTTTTGCTCGCCTCTCAGGCCCGAGAGCGAGGTCCAATGATCCTCTTTTCAATCTCTTACTTACTCTCTCGTGCGATTAACTCTCAAGCCATAGCGAACAAGTAAAGAAGGAATGACCGAACGAAGTCGCTAGCGTGCATCCATCCTTCCATTTGATCAAAGGCATCCGAGCCGAAGTAATTCAATTCACCGAAAGGAGAAGAGCGTCGAAAACGCCCCAACTCTAGCTCCGAGGGCTCCGTAGAGCGGGGGAGAATGCTCAGTCCGTCTACGTGTGATTCCTCATTTGGTTCCTAAAGGTGAGGTGAGCTGCCGATTCTGCCTTGGGTGACTCAACATAATGCTTCCGGAAAAGGCTTTTAACCGAGAAATAAGATAAAAGAATCAAAAAAAAAACCATAGTAGATCTATGATTAGCCCTCGGTCGGGATGGTCCGTCGAAGAACTTGATTCATGGAGAAAGAAACTTAGGATAGGAGCTCGATGGAAGCAGCGGTCTCTGCGAGTGAAACCCCAAAAACCTCAAATCCCCTAATGCCTATCAAATAAGAGTCCTACCGAGGATCCGGTGTCTAAGGTGTCTAGGATTTCTCCCAAAAGTAAGTAGGAGTGCTCTTCCTTTCAAGCCTTCGCCTTACAAACGGTCTATAGACCTTACCTCACTAATCTTTTTATTTTCTCTCGGGATTTAGTTTGAGTTCTTTGTCTCGTAGTTGCATTCCCTCTAGTCCCCTTGAAAGAGGAAAGGGGCCTAAGCTCCGTTTTTAGTTCCATCTCCTCGAGTTTCAATTGGAATGCTAGGGGTTGGAGTCCTAGGTAAGTCCCAAAGTTCTAAGTTCTTCCTTTCAATCCAAGTCGAGGTAATAGTTTCTATGGTAGGGCTAACGAGATTTCTTTGCTTAAGGCTAGGCGTATAGATAGGTTTCGGATTAAAAAGATGCTTATGACTTTTTTATCTTGGGAGTCATAGCTTATCTAAATTCTTATTCCCACCCCTACAAGGTCTTTAACTAAAATGAAGATAAGACGATAACTTATCGTCCGCATCTATAACTTTCGGTTTATATACTCTGCTAAAAGGTTGAATTCCAAACGATTAGGTTAGGCGGTGGAGTTCCTCTTTAGCAATCGTTCTTTTAGGTGTAGTTCCGTCGAGGCGCCAAGATCAAACTCGTCGGGAAGAGGGCCGACTTGATAGCCAGTGTAGTGACTTAGATTCCATGGAGTACCTTTTCGACTTTCATATGGTTAGTTCCGTCTAATCAAGGTATAAAAGAAAAGAAAAAGCTAGCTTTAGAGAGAAACCGGTTCTTTTATGCCTATGCCACCTCAAACTAATTGACTTTTTTGGAAAGGAAGAATGCGAGGAAGAAGTCTTTCTTTCCATCGGTTCTTGAAAGCCATCAATCCCCGCTTTACTCCCTCTCGCATCGGTTCGCATCAGATGACGAGCCCACGCGAAAACTTTCTTTATTGGCGCGATGCAGGCAGTTAGATCGAGTCGAAAGCACCAACGTGATAAAGGCCCGATTCGAGCGAGCCCAAACGGGTGAGGCGAGAAGATCTTCGATCGAAAGCTCCACTGTTCCGAATAGTGAGAAAGAATGAAATTCGATCAAATCGATCGAGAATCTCATCATCTCGTTAGGGGCCAACCAACCGACCGAGTTGGGCCGGGCGTCCATGTCTGCTAACCTTTCTCTAGCCAAGAATCCCATTATTGATCGAATCGGGGCGGATCCAATTCATTGGCAAATGCAAAATCTATCGTTTTTAACACTCGAAAAAAAACTAGAAAAGAGGAAGAGTCACTAAGACAAGAGAGCTATAGGTAAGCAAGCAAGAAGGATAGATGCAAAAAGGCGAGGCAAGGGGCGTTCACCACTTGACTCTAAGGAAAGGGCTCTCCATCTCAGGAAGATTGTGTACGGATCCGTAATCGTCGCCTTGCTTCTTCCGGTCGGCTCGTATTAGCCTCGTGCTTTATTACGAGTGTAGTCATTCCCCCGTTCCTTTAGTCTTTTCAAGGGTACTTTTTTCTTAAGTCGCGGTCATGTCTTGCCCCCCCGCATAGTGACCGCTTCCATGTTTTCCCGACCATTTCGCGGTTCCAGCTCAAGTGCTCGTTCATCCATCTTCATTCCAAACAAAGGCGAACATCTCCATTGAGGGATCAGAATCGCTATGGTTTACGCTCAATAGTTCTTAACCAACCCTTTCTTTTTTGAATTCTCGTTTGTTTATTAATTAATTCATTATTATATTATGTCTTTCTTTACGAAGGGCTTGCGGTTTATTACACCAAAGGCTTTCGGTGAACTATTGAAGCTATCGAGAGAGTACCAAATGCCGACGGTGACGAAGGTTACCGACTTTCGGTGGACGCGGAGCCAACGAGTTCGACGAACGCCGTAACGAGTCTAAGGTTACGAAGCCTTCGCCTACTTTGATAGGCATAGCATTGCAAGCAAATAGAGCAAAGAGAGCTTACCCTTTCTTTCTATTAGAGTCGCGAGCTTGTTGTAGTCGGTCCTAAGGGAGAACCTTGCTGCTTACTCGCTATATCCCCGTCCGTCCTGCACGGCTCGGCTCGTTCTTCGAGCCTCGCTTCTCCCTTCCCCCCTCTCCCCCGTTCCTACCGTCCAAAACAGGCCTACGGAGTATAGCCAAGTGGTAAGGCATCGGTTTTTGGTACCGGCATGCAAAGGTTCGAATCCTTTTACTCAGACATGAACACCCGACGGATCCGTCAAGAACGAGCCGACGACTACAAGGGAAGCCGACCGTTAGCCCCCGAGCCCGCAAGCCAAAAGGTTGACTTGAACCTACCTTTGCTAAGAGAAGAGAGAGAAGGGAAAGACGGATGGCGTAAAGAAATCCTTCCAACCGCGAATTGAACACAAGACCGACTTGGCGGGTTCTTTATCAATCTCCCGGCCCTTGCTTAACTCCTTGTTCCGTAAACCGGTCGCCGGTAGATCCGATCGGATCCCGACACGCGAGAGCCCGGCTCGGGAGGAATGCATGGTTCCCCGGCGCTTCACGGGACGACGTTCGCATTCTCCTCCATCTAATCTAACCCTACCTCGTTCGCCGGGAGCTCCGCCGGCACAATAAGAGAATGAGGGAGCTAATCTCGCTTGCTTGTGCAGCGAGGACCGCTCGGCTAGGGCGCGCTGCAGGAGCCGAAAGCCACTTGACTCCTAAGGAGAGTGAGCCTTCGAGTGCCTTTTTTCTTTGCTCTTCGCTTGCCCCTAACAAGTCACTTGAAGCTCGCCCTTGCTTTGCCCCGTGTTGTCTCCTCCGCCTGCCCCCACCCAATAGCCAATAGGCCGAAAAGGTTGCAAATAATTGCCCTTCCCGTTATCATCAAACAAAAGACTACCATACACGCCGCCGGCAAGCTACCCTCGCCTACCTCATCTATAGGCATTTCTATCCGCCGCGCGCGAGATCGCATCGACTACTCTACTACCATCATTCCGAAGGTTTTTTTATTCAAAAGGACGGAGAATGAATAGCTTATTCATAATCTTATAGGCCCCGCACCGCTTCATTCAATTGCTCGTCATAAAGAAAGGAAGGAAATCTTTTTTTGATCAATCGCCCGAACCCGCCTTTCTTTCTTTGCCGGGGAGGGGTGGCCCCAATCACTAATAGATCTCTCAACGGGAGCCTCATTCTGTTTCTAGAGGAAATAGCTTCGGTGGATCCGCGGTTGATTAAGTCGTTGTGTCCGTCGATACCCACCTGCTGCTGAGCGGGTAAGGGCTCACCTTTGTTGATTGTGTCGTCGCATGCTTTTGGTAGAGCCCCCACCTCCCACGGCTACGGCCCACACTGTAGAGCCTAGAAAGGTATAGGCACCGCCTTTCATTCACCAATGAAGCCGGTGGTTCCGATGATTATGCCGTTTCAAGTGGATGTTCGGTTGGTTCAGCGATAGATGTAGTCGATGGGGTAGAGGGTCCGCAGATACTCGTCTAGCTCCTCATTGCCCCAACCTTCCCGTAGCTCCCCGTTCTCCGCCGCCGCGACAACCGTCCAAATCATTTGACGCTTCTTCTCACCGAGCAGCCCCTTTCCTTAGAGTCAGTGGCCGAACGCCCTCTCCTTCCACTCGTGTTCGGGGAGCTCCGGCAGGGGGACTCGAGTCTCGAAACAGAACCTTCCTTTTCTTCTCTCTCTCCTTTCCCTCATCTCCCGGCCTCAACCGAATTTGCTCCATTTTGCTCGGTTGGGGAGCGGAGGTACCCTCGAGCGGTGTATGGGCTGTGATATTTGTGGTAGCGGGGGTAGAACTCGGAAGGCCGGCCAAGGTTGTGTCCTTCCGAGTCGGACGAGGTCCTACGGCGACCGAGGGCTTGCGTGGAGGCGGCATTGCGACCACGGGCTTGGACGTCACTTCAACATTTCTCTGCTTTTTGAGGCCCTAGTGAAGGAATATATGTCGAACAGATTCACAATAAACAAAGGCGATTGAAAAACCCCAAAAAAAAGAAAGCGGGGCTTACTCGTGACGATGTCGGGTGGTGTCATAGAAAGATGTTTGGGTAGTGGCCGTAAGTTCGAAGGCTTTTGTGTTATTCGAGTGAGGATGTGAATAAGTAGAAAAGGAAATAATTAGGCTTTGAACTTACCTTCTCCGGATGGAAGGGGTGACCGGGATAAGTGATATGCGAAAAGCGATATGTTTTACACGCCCGCTTCCGGGTGACGTCACGCCCACGCGTCTCCCGACCGTAATGGTTGGGCTTGGCTCTGCTCGCCGGTTGGCCGCGCGAGCCTGCGCATGCCTCCAAGCAAGCGAAGGTTTTCGGTAACCGCGCGCGCGTCCTTCCCATGCTCCGTGGACAACGGCGGTACCCCGAAACAAAGGGGCCGGTCTTCGTCGTGCCGGGGTATCCCGATCCGGATGCCACGAAAATTTAGGGAAGCCTTTTCTTAAAAGACTTTCTGCGACCGGAGAAAGCGACGACTTTAGGGCTTAAAGGAACACCTTTCTCTTTCATATTGAGTCCTCGAGAGGTGCGGCCCACTTGGTGTCGGATCGCTCGACAGTCACTCAATAGTCTTTCACGGAGTATCCCCCGTTTTAGTGAACCCCGGGAGTTGTCGGCGGCTCGACGATCTTTATTCCAAAGGTTTACCGAGGTGAAGCTTTTGACAGTATTCTTTTATTTGTAGGTTTCTCTACTCTCCGTGGCTCTTCCGAGGGCCTTTGTTTGAGATGAGGTTCTATAGTTTGATGGTTACTTATGTTCTCTCCTCCCCTTCCCGGTAGCTAGGAAAGATTTCGAAATATATTTCCTTCCTTCCGTTCGGGGGGGGCACTCTAAAGGCTTTGCAACCTTCGTAGCTGGTCGATGTACCGTCTAGTCGATTCCTCTCGCTCTTTGATAGACATCTTTCGGGTTCTGCCTCATCCGACGAACAACTTTAGGTCTTTATTCGTGTCCTATCCTTCCTTGCGGATTCCCGCTTTGAAGGAGTAGCGGCCGTGTCTCCGGCTCGGGGAGAACTTTTACCTATAGCTAACCTAGAGAGCTTTACTTTAAGATAGCTCGGGCAGTGCACTCTTCTTCGAAAAGAGGAGTTGCGTCATTTACCACACCAACCACCTTAGCGCCTGGAAGTTCTAGCAATGGGCAGCCTAGGCAAAGGAATATTATATAGCAATTTCATATTCATTAGATAAGAGATTGTGGATACGTTTTAGTGAGGACAACCGGATTGGGACGATCGGGTCGGTTGAGGGCAAAAAGACACCAATAGTGGATTGCTATTCTTGTACTCTTTGGGTAAAGCGGGAGCGCCCCATAATCATTGACGAAGAGGAAGGCTTGGAAAGGATCAAACATATTGAGGAGGAGCTTTCACAAAGGCCAATAGCCGATGTCACTAGCCTTAACTTCTTTATTTGAAAGCCGGACGTGGAAATCCTATTTGTTTTGTTCAAACAACTTCATATTATTTATGATTGCTAGCAGTAAACAGAGAAGATCCCATACATGCAGTTAACTTGAAAGAACCTCTTGCTTCACTTCAAGATGGGATTTGCTTAGCCAATGCTTCGACTGCCTTTCCGGACTCTGTCGATGGTATGCTTTATAGCTCCGGTCCGCACATAGTATAGCAATATAAGATAAGGCTTGGTAGCACGGTTGGTAGTAGGGTTACGGTCTTATTGTTCTTTTTATTTATTATACGAAAGCGAATCGGCTTTTTCCGTCTTGCATAAGAGGTCCTTTTCTGCCGGAAAAGTCAGAAAGTCAAGTGCTAACGTGCAGCTCCCATTCCTCCACCAAGAGAAAGCCTAAGAGAAGACCATGCTACCAGTCCTAGCTGGCACCGAAGCCAAGGGAAAGAAAGCATTTTAACAAGAGGAATGAAAGAAGAGCTTATTCGTATTCAATGCTAGCCGACCCAGCCTCCCAGATCCGCATCAGCGAGTGGAAATCAGTCGAAGTGTAGTATGTTGAAGGAGTGGTAACTAAGAAAGCTATGCCAAAGTCCCCTAGAGAAGAAGCAAAAAGAGAAAGATGGCTCGCAATGGAGGTCTCCTATGCTCGCTAATGAGTAGCCCATCCTCACCATTATAACCTTGCCTTTCCCAAGGCATACATAAAGGATATGGAGCATTGGGTGGTGCATTAATAACTTCATTATCGAAGGAATAAGCTTTTCCACTTCATAAAACTGGATAAATACCTTGGTGCATTTGAAATAACTACTTCCCCAGCCACCTTTACAGACAGGACTGACCTGATTGGATTGCTTTCTTCCTCGTCTAAGAAGCAGAATCAGCCTTCTCCTCCTTATAGAATCTCATTCATCTATGGAAGGAAGGAATAATCGTTGGGTACCCTGAACGGGTGAGAGATCCTGGAAAAGGGAGTCTTCTGGTTGCGGGATCTCCGGCATAAGCTTTCTTCCCTTGTCGGCCCTCCAATTTTCATGCCCGATAGTCAAAGTAAAGCACGCACTTCAAGTGGCGCGATTTATGTCGTTGCGCAGGGATGCTCTTCCCGTAGTGCCCCCTTCTTCCTCCTTGTCTCTTTCTCTGCGGCCTGCGTGGGACTGATCCGGACTGATAACCCGAACCCTTCGTAGACTGAACTCTCTTCTCTTTAGGCTCGCGTAGGTTAGGGAACTCGCCTCCTTCACTGCTTCCACTCCAACTCGAACTAAAAACCTCTTCCTCATCTTGACTCATGGCGTCTTCATCAGTGAGTAAATCCTCATCATCATCCTACGTAAGATAAAAGAACCTAACTCCTGGGCCTGTGCAGACTCTTGGTGAGGCTGTTCCAAGTGTGTAGGCCCCACATGTTGCTCATCTCCCCCTGTTGGTGGTCTTACAGTAGCAATGGACGTAGAAGGAATTCTTTGCATGGCTTTTAACGTTTGGGTTCAATAACATTCACCTTAGTGGGACCCCCCAGCACCATCTTTCCTTAGTAAATACTAGATGGATTCCCTATTGCTATGCTAGCTTCCTTGGGAATACTACCTTGCACTGGTTTAGGCGGTATCCGGGCCCTTTTAGAGGCAACAGTTGACTTCCCCTTATTTATTGTGGTCCCAAGAGGCGTAATAACCTAAAAGTTGTCCAGTCCTAAACAAGACAGGAAAACCTTTAGGCTTCTTCAGAAAAGGAACATCAAACGTTTACTTGGAAAACACGTTATACACGTATGATCCAAGTAAACGTCCAAACATCCTTTCTAGCATACCCGTCCGAAGAGTCAAAGGCCATCTATCAGTGGCCGACTTTAAATCAATCATACGAGTATGCTATCTCACTACCCGTCAATCTGAGTTCTCGAAAGCGACTGAACCAGCCACCCAGATGAGACTCCCGCTGAAAAACATTCTTTTTCCGACAAAACCTGCCACTAAGCTTTGACAAGTCGCTAACTTGCTCATTTTGTGATAGGGCCCAGTCACCTCCCTTCTTCCCAACCTCTGGCAGTCAAAGCTATAGGGAGACGTGCTTCGGTCTTTCCATCGATAGAAGCAGTAGGTATATAACGCATGCAGCTAGTAGGCGATAGGAGGATGTAAGCCCTGGTGGCAGTGGTACTTTGGCGAATCAGGCGTCGCTTCTATTTCGTTTTTGATTATTATTTTGGACCCTACAATGGCAGAACCTAGAAAGCTGCTCTTTTTTCCCTGTCCCGTGGTTTGATACCGTCTAGCCTCTAGCTAGGAAGTCTTGGATTCGTATACCATGTAGGTGAGAAAATCGTCCGCGACTAGCTATCCTTATTCTCCTCCCAGGGATGGTTAGGAATATGGGTGCGGGAGGCTGAGGGACGACCACGATGAGTACGCGTTTTTATATAGGATCAAACGGCTTTTGTTCGATCGAGGAGCAGAGATAGATATGAGCTGACAGCTTCTGTTTCCTGGTATTTTGTTTTGGGTGAGATGTACACCGAAAGGAATTGACGCTACAAACACTTTTCTCCGGCAGTCCCCGATCGAAAGTTAGCTCGACTCAAGTCGACAAGCGAGAGACAAGGTTGGGTGAGGGTACAAGGCATCATGTGGGATCTACGATCGACTGTGCCCGTTGTTGGCTTTGCAGATGCTTTCAAATACTCTAGCAGTATATTCCATTCATTGTATATATCCCCTTTTCGTGTCATTGACATCAGAGATTGCATTCAATCGAATGGTTTGACATAAGAAATGTTCTAGTCTATCTGTAGTAGTTCTGTTTGTTTATAGTAGAGTAATGAGGGTGGCGACTCACAAGGGGAGTGTAGACCAGAGCAAGAGGGAGCCAAGCCAGCTACTGTGGTTGTGCCATTTGGTGGGCCAAAGTAGTCTAGTGGCGGTGAAAAGACGATAGTAGACCAGACGGGGACACCACCAGAACACCCGAACAAGGATCTATTTTCTTTTGAAGCTATAGTACATATGCACTTTATACGTCTGTCTTACTAATAATATTCCTTAGCGTACATCTGTACTATAACCCTCCCCTCTGGGAGGTGTTTTCAAGGGAAGGCGGACTCCGCAGCTGCGGACCGGGCACTATCACTATACTATGCGATGCTTTTTACCAAAAAAATGGAAACGAAACGTCTTAGTGTTGTTCCTAGGTTGGGGGCGGGGGCAAGCCTTCAAGACACGACTGAAAGCTGTTAGTACGACTAGCAGGCTTCCTAGCTCGAGTGAATGCCGCAACGCAATAAGGCGAGAGTTTAGTTGCGCAATAAGGGCTGGGCTGGTCGCTTGAAAGAAATAAGATGCGTACTCCACTTCACGCAGCTAACGTTGTTTTTGTTAGCAGGTTCCGTGGCCTAGCAAGTGGATAGTAAGTAGCTTTCTCCTAATATCTCCTTCCCCGTCGGTCAGTCGGTTTAAGATACAACTTCTATCTCAGTCTTGTCTTGCGACAAATGTTTTCCTAGTGCCTTTTGTTCGCAGAAGGTTTCGTTTGTTGTAGGGCAGACGCTCGGATATTACTCCTCTTGGCCTCTAAATATCTTTTTTAGCTTATGAATAGATTCAAAAATGATGATATGTCAATGCCAAAACAATCGTCTACTAAGTGGATAGAATTGTATTACAAGAATCTAGATCATAAACAACGCGATGAGATTATTCCATTTTGGAAAAATTTGCACAGTCACCTCTATGAAAAGTGTAGGGAAGATATTCTAAATCGTCAAAATGATGATAGTAATCAACGAAAAAAATAGAAAGATGCTGTCTTCGCTTTATTGGAAGAAAAAAAGAATGATCCTCGTTTTCCAGACATCCCAGAAGAAGAGTTAAGGGAGCTCCAATTGGAAATTGAAAAAGAAACTATGGCTTTCAGCGAGGGAAATGTCTGGCGAGACACGTTTAACGTAGTAGAAGGTTTAATTGATAGGAATAGTTGTAGTGCGCGCGAATTCATCAAAAAGAAAGTGTTGGGGGAAGATTCAGAATTGTTAAATGCCTTTAGTCAATATACGCTTGAGTTTATAGCCGTTCATGTACTAAGTTTCTTATTTAGTCCGCTCGACGAGCGTGCGCGTGTTCGCGCATCCACCTTGATTGAACACCTAGAGTCAACAATACGGAGGCAGGCATTCCTCCTAAGAAGAAATGTTGGAGGAAAAAAAGGGGGGGATGCAGTTGATCAAAGAAATAAAGATCGTACGTTCCCTCTCGGAACCGCCCTACTCCAATTCATGGTTAGTAGAGATGTGATTAGTTTAGAGACAGATCAGGAAGATCTTCCACCACGTAGAAAAAAGAATAAAAAGGGTGATAAAGAGTGGTATGTACATAAAAAAGTACAACCCCGAGAGTTCCCCCGGCCCGAGAAAACCCCGGGATTTAGGAAAAATGGGGCCCGGTCCGGCATTTCGTTCCTTTAAAATGGCCCTTAATTCAAAAAAAGGGCAGTAAGCAAAAAACCCCCTAAAAGAAAGATTTCCTCTTACCCGGGAAATTCGAAGCGACGCGTCAGAATTTTGCACCCCCGTTCATTACATTAGGTTGGGAGATCTCCAAGCACGCGAAATGCGACATTGACTCAAAAAGGAAAGTCAAAAAAAAAAAAAGCCAAACCGGTTGTCCCCCGTAGGGTTGCCTTTTCCCTTAATGATTTCCCGGCCCTCCCAGGCTTTTCCTCAACAACCCCGAACCCACAACCCCCTTTTGGGCTTTGTCTGGGGATCGACTCAATCGGCGGAACCAGGCGAAAATGCCGGCAGCCAAAGCAAGGACGATCGTTTCTTTTCCCCAAAGTCAAATCTCCTCCGGGGGAAAAGGGCCAAAAGGCCCTTGGGGAATGCAATCAGGGGTTGATTCGGGGGCCTTTGTGGCTTCATCTTAATGAATAGAAAAATTTCCCCTCGGGGTTGGTTAGGGGAAACCCGGGCCAATTCCCAGGATTTGGCCCGGCGGGGGCCGGAAGAACCTCCAAAAATTTTTTTGCCCAAAGTAAGGTCAACTTCTTTCCCCCGGGATTCTTTATATAACCAACCAACCCAAGGGGGAAAGGGGTACCCCCTTATTCGATTCGAGCTGAAAAAGGGCCCCCAATTAGCCCAAAGGGGTGGGATAGGCAACCGAGTTTCGGTTTAAAAAGGGGAAAAAAATCTCCTAGAACGGGGTTTCCCGGTTAAATCGGGTGGAAAGGGGGTTTTAAAAGGGTTTGGGGGAAGTCCATTGCATCAAGAGTGGGGGAATTGTTTGGCCCCAAGGACCCTTTTAGAAAACCCAGGAATATAGTTAACAAAGAGGGTATCTAAGTTTTCCTTAGTTTGGCGGGGGGGGAGGGGCTTGCCCCCTTTCCTTCGAAGTCCCCAAAAAGTTGCACCCGGGGAAAGCGAACCCCCGGAACTAAAGTCACGTTTCGAGGCCTTCGGGGGCACCCCCCCCAAGCCCTTTCCTCTTACTTGACGAAGCGCGCAAGCTTTTTCTCCTTTCTTTGGGGGGACTTCCAAAAAAAACCCCCCGGTTGGTTTTTGGGGGAAGGGAAGGTTTCCCAAAATTTCCCCTTTAGCTCTACGGGATGACTAACAAGGGGGACCCAAGGTGAGTCCCGGGACGTCAACCCCAAAAGATTCGGGGGTTTTCCCAAATTTGGTTTGAGGGAGGGGGCCCCCTTGCCCCCTAACACTAATTTGACTTTTATTGGAAGGTAAAGGGCGCTACCCCTTCCCTGCCGACGCAAAAAAAGCCCTCCCCCCTCTCCTAATTTGGAGAAAGAAAGGGATTGAGCGCATTTTTCCCCCTTTTATTAGTTTTGGGTTTTATCGGCCCCCAAAGCGGGGCGCTAAGGGCCCCTTCCCCCGGGGCCGAAAGGGGGTTTTCCCTTAAGATTAAGAGAATCTTTCTCTTGGTGATGGGTTCTTTGGGCAACAAAGGATAAGGCGCAATCAAAACATTGCTAAAAATGAGACCATCCCCCGGCCGGGGAGGGCCTTTGCCCGGGGCTCAAATGGGACTTCCCGAGTAAAAAGAAATTTGGGCCCTTTGGTACGTTCATCAAAAAAGAGATTTTCGCCGGGATATTCGTAAGGTAAAGCGCGGTTCTCCATCCGTTCGATAGTAAAAACCAATCCCTTGTGCCTTTCCGTTCGCCCCGGAGGAGAAACGAAGAACTTTTTTTCTCCCAAATGGCCCGATCCTTAAAGACTAATCCCCGGCTATGGAAGCCCGGGGGGCCGTTTTTAAACTAAAAAAAAAGACATTTTCCCCGCTCATCAACTTCACCCCGCCGTTTTTTTCACCGGGGGTGGGGTTTTTTTTTTGGGAAAAAAAAATCAGAAGGGCTAGGGGGCCGGACGCTCCTCCTCCTGTTTCCCCAAGGGAGCCTTTACAAATGGGCGCGGGAACCGGGGAGGCGGGGGGCCCTTTTATTTAAAGGCCCGGGTCGAGCCCCCCTTCCAATAATGTCAAAGGATCACAAAACCATATTAAAGAAAAGAATTTGATTTAAATTAATTTTGGGGCTTTTTCGGGCCCCCTTTATGTTCTGGGCCTTTCCCCTTTTTTTAGTAAGGCCCCATCCTTTTCTTGTCTGGCTTTAAAAGGACTATACCACTATATACGCTCGAAAAAAGCTTTTTTTTCGCACCTTTATTTCCCCAATGGTTATGGATACCCCCTTTCTTATGGACGAGCCATAGGGAAACCTTTTGGATGGGGTTGAACAAGCCAACCAACAAGGCGAAGAAGAATCATCGAACTAATGGACCGGGCCACAATGCAAGTACTAGAACTCTTGGGAAATTTGGGGAAAGGGCCTACCGAGATTTGAAGCATTTTTTTTTCTAAAATTTTGTTTACCCAGAAAAATAACTTTTTCGGAGACTTTTTTCCTAATTTCAAAAAATTCGAAACTATTCTCCCCCCCTCAGAAGCTACGAAAATCCTTATTGAATAAAAGAATCGTACGCACAAAGCAAGCGGAAAAACCCCCGCCCCCCTTTTAGATCAAAGCTAGGCCAAAAAGAAAGGGAAAAGGGAGGCATGTTTAAATAAAAAACCGGTTCGGGGAAGATACCCCTTTTAAGGAAAAATGAAATAGCAAGTTCTTGAGAAGAAAAAAAAGGCAGAGGGAGGGCTCCCCTTTGGGGGAATAAACGGGAAATCCGTCAAAGGGAATTCCCGGGGGTTTAAAAATAAAAGGGAAAAAGCGAAAGTCCCAAAAAGGAAACCAACTCCGGGCCTTTTTTTACGGAAATGGGGAAAAGGGGGGGAAGACCCGGGAAAACGGAACCCAAAAAAAAAAATGGGGAAATCACAAGAGTGGAAACCATAGCCATGCCATATGGCCCACGAAATTCCTTAAGAAAGCGGAGAGACCCCTCGTTAAAAAATCCCCCCGCTCCCCCCAATCTTTTTAAAACCCCCCCTACAGAGCTCCCTTTTGTTAAAACCTTTCAAAAAGTATAAGAAAAACTAAACGGGAAAAGGGGGAAAGCAAACCCTTTAAAAGGAAAAAAAAAGGCGGTATGCTCATCAACCAAGGGCTTTTTTTTTGATTTTAGGGCTCGGGGGGGAAAGAAAAGACGGATTGGGGAAAATCCCCACATCGGGATTTTTGATTTAAAATGGCAAAAAGGGTAGCTTCTTTAGGCGGCCGGCTCACACTTTGATGAGTGGAACCTCTTGTCCCCTCTAATCCGCGTGTTCTTGGCGTGCGTGACCCGGTAAGTACCATTCATTTCGACATTTCAATCGATGGAAATGACTTCAACGAAAGTTTGCCTAATCTAGATCTCTTCGGATTCCATCTCCTCTCTTTCGTCGGAAGAGATGGAAGTGAAAGTGCGAGGTAAGTTCCGTAGAGCTAGGTTTCCCGGTATTCCTACCATTTTTTCTTATAGGTTACTCTTTGAACTCAACATTAAAGACTTGGAAGAGAATCGCTATCCTCTTTGGGGATTTAGGTCTATTGCTTATGTCCATTGCGAGGCTAGCGACTTCACTCCTTCGAGAGAGAAAAAAAGAATAAGAAAGGAGCGAGCGCCGAGGAAAAGAAAGAAATCCTCTTCGCTAAGGCACCGAAGTCCCCGAGCTAATATCAATAGCGATGATTCAAGGGAAGTTCTTTCTGAGAAAAGGAAAGAGCCTATTCTTCTGTTTTCGATTCAATTCGCCTGGGTGAGCAACTCCAAAACCCGTCACTTGGATTTCGAGGCTGCAACTCGCCGCACGGCTTGAACGTAATCCTTTGGCCAATGGGGGGGAAACCTTCCGGCCTTGTACACACCGCCCTCTCCTTTTCTAGGCCGATTAAATTTCCCTGGGGAAACAACTAAACTATTAGCCAAAGGTCTAGTGGAAACGCTTAGTCGAGGAAACCCCCCTTTTTTGTCTCGTACCTCCGCTCCTAAGCTAACTAAGAGCGCTATCCGTTCCTACGCCCCCTACCGAAACCCAGGATGAAACTTGAGATTCATTCTTCTCAAAACAAAACGATCCGAAGATAGTAAGAAATCCGGGCAAAACCTTCCCGTTTTTGGGGAAGGGAAAAAAGCGATTAAGTAGGCAATCTTGGACAATTCTTTTTCTTCATTAGGGCTTTTAGCCCCGAGTCGATCGAGGGCATTTCACTCCTAGCCCAAGGGAAGGGCTTGTTTTGCGACCAGCGAGGCCGGGACGCTTGACGCTCTATTGTGAAGAGGCCCAAGGGGTCTCTTTCCTCTCGTACCATGCCTATTGAAAAATTCCTTGCCTTTTCCTCTCCCGGTCGAGCCTCCTTTTCGCCCGCCCTTCATGTTGAGGATTACATCCACCCTCTCACCGGAAGGCTCCAACACGTTGGGGGAGCTTTTTTGATCCCCCTAAAAAGCCCATTCCCCAGAGTTCGAAGTGATTCTCATTCTCACCGCACCTCTTAAGCCGAAAGAAAGCCGGCAAGAATCTCAGGGTAGTACGGGGGAGCAGAATCGTATCCGGGAGTGGTTCCGGGCGATCACGGATTCTGCCCGTCCTTTGGCTTCCCCTCCGTTGACCTCTCTTGTTTCCATCCCCCGTGAGAAGAGGAGAGCAAAACCAACCAAAAAAACAACAATTACTATGCCCCTATAGTAAAGCAGTACTTTGGCAGGCTTGCGGAGCTTCCATGTACGAACATCGCAAAAGTCCTG
>NW_026716347.1:0-17743 GCF_029784015.1 Lycium ferocissimum
TTCGGAATAGTTGATTTTCAAATGTTGCATAAAATGTTTTGTTTTTGAAGAGTTAGTAACTACGAACGACCGTAACTTTCGCGTAAAGGCTCGGATTGCCTCGATATGTTCGTATGAGATTTTATGGCATATGATGACTATGTTTTCCATAGGCGGGCCCGACTTGGGTCGACACCCGTTCGTGGGTCCCGCGACTTCCCTTTATGTACTTCTGATGACTTTTGAAAGAATATGATATGACTATGATTCCGATTTCAAGTACGATCAGCTTACTTATCTTTTGAGTTTATAATAATGATTTTATGCATATGATTACTCACTACTCTGCTCGTGCAAATGATTGTTATATCTTTTGCCGAGTCCCGGGCCGGTTATGTATCATACGCACTATATGATGTTCTGGAGTATGATATGTCCGGTTCGCGGAGCTCCTCCATTAATTGGCCGGGTACCGTGTATAGGTGATATTGACCGCAGGTTTCTTGACCACGGTATGCCGGGGATATGCGATATTGACCGTTGGGTTCTTGACCGCGGTATGTCGGGTATATGCGATATTGACCGCTGGATTCTTGACCGCGGTATGTCGGGTGTATGTGATATTGACCGCTGGGTTTTTTACCGCGGTATGTCGGGTTTCGGAGATATGAAATCTTCTGGAGTAGGATGTGTTATGGCGCCTACCGACGGTGGGCGACCATATTTTCTAAGCCCTATGCATGTTTTGTCTTTTGAAAATAAACATTTTGGTATTTGGATATGCACTTATTTTCTGTACTTCTGTTTCGATTATGACTCAGATTTGTTCGCTATATCATCTGCTTGCATACTCAGTACATATTCCGTACTGACCCCCTGTCTTCGGGGGCTGCGTTTCATGCCCGCAGTACGTACGCACGGTTCGGTGATCCACCGCCCAGGACACCTTTTCGGTCGAGTGCTCCCCTTTTCCGAGCTACATCTTGGTATATATATCCGTCCGTTGCATTTGTATTTGTTTGTTCAGGGGCACGGCGGGGCCCCCGTCCCGTCATATGATTCTCGGGTCCGTTTGGAGGTCCGTAGACGTATACGCGGGCCGTGCCCTACTTCGTACGTGTGTGTTCATACGTTATATGTTCTGGGGCGATTCCATTCGCCGTGCGCCTTGGTTTCCGCTTGCATCCGTATATGTGTTTTGGGCTGATGCGCCATTTGATAGCCTTGCCGGCTTCTGTGATCTGTATATATTTGTGTTTGAGACAGTTTGATACAGCATCTGATATTTGTATACGTATAAGTAATCCATATACGATTCCGTATGATAAATGTGTTTGGGTGCCCAACTCGGGCACTAGTCACGGACTACGGGGTTGGGTCGTGACACTTTAGCCATCATTAGGATTCCAATCTCATAACTTAGCCCCGTAGACTTTATATCGCAAAATTTAGCCCTTAGGCTCATAGTACCTGTCTCCAGACCATTGGCTCATAAAGTCATCATCACTCCATCCGAAATCATTACCCTTCAGACCCACATATGTACCCTCAAAAGTATAAATCATGAGATATCATATGAAGCATAAATGTGACATGCAAACAACAAGAAGCTAGTGTATATAGCAAATATTCTATCTTTAATCATTATAAGCCCCAAAGGTTAAACCTTTAGCCCAATACACCATAAACTCATAGTTTTAGCTTCTTTTCCACCCTTCGAGGAGTATTTAGGAATGATGAATGACACACATATCAGACCAGATATACACACAATCAAGAGACAAAAAAATTCGAGCTTCAGACCTCACTCAAATCGGATCGACTATTTAGGCCTTAAGTATGGCATTCAAGCCGACAATACAATTTAAAAGCACAAGTACCCATAACATGTCATCGGTACACGCTACAAGTGTTCGTCACCTCACGAGTATCGTGGTTACACCCTCTTATTTAGTTTTTTATACCAACCACGAGGCTCTAAATAAGGTATAACGTCTCAACTTGCCTGGATATATAAGTCTAAAATTGCAAAGTCGCCTTGCCCCCTCGTATTTCCTCCGAACGATCCCAATCTGTCCAAATGAGTGTTCTACGTAAGAATATGAGTCAAATGATACCCATAAGGCTTTATAAAAGATTTGGGTTTAGAAAGTCAACCCAAAACCCCGTTCTAAACCCCAAAGTTCAAATCCGTAATTTTGTTGGAAAAACGGGTTCAATATGGTCTAATTATTAATCTAAGAAGTCATATGAACCCAATGATACCCATATAAGTATACTTTAAACCCAATCCCAAAAAGTCGCCCAAAATAAGATTCCGAGCCATGAAGGGGAAAATAGGAAATCTAATCCCTAAATTAGTTTACCCAAGATTTATAAAGTTTATATACCAAGAATTAGCCAAATCCATCCACGATTCCATGCTTAATTAGAAGATTTCTAAATTAAAACCTAGGGTTTCAAATCCCCAATTTACCACTCTTTAATTCAAGAATCTTAGCATGAAAAGTCTTACTAAGCTATGGAATAATCATAAAAAGGTGGTTGGAGTCTTACCCAAATGATGATCCTTTCAAAATCTCTCCAAGTCTCCCAAAACCGAGGTTCTAAATGGAAAATATGAGAATGAAGGGTCCAATCCTGAGATTTGTGGTTTAAACCTGTCCAGGCATAAATTGCTCTTCGCGATCGCGACACAGCCTCGTGAATGCAAGAGCCAACCCGATCCAGAGCCTCGCGAATGAGACCAGGCCATCACGAACGCGATGGCTGGTCAACCCGCCCCAAACCCCATTTCCCTTCGCGAACGCGAGACGTATCTCATGACCGCGACCCTTCTTGGTCCACCAAGTCTCGCGATTGCGTGTCCTCTTCTTGAATGTGAAGAAGGACACCAGATAGTTGTACCAGAAAATTTTCTGGTTTTGAATCCTTCGACCCGAAATCCCGAGACTCATCCTAAACCTCTCAAATACATACCAAATATGCATCTTAGCACTAAAATGCGCTACGAACTCACCCGCGAACTCGAAATTTCCAACAGGGATCTTCTTGACCCGGTAAACCGCAAAAGACCAAAATAACTCTAAGACCCTCGAGAAACGTACTCACTACTCTACTGAGTCATAATCGACATTCCTGACCTAATGGAATTGACAGAAAATCCAAAAAGACTCATTTACTCCTGATGTTGACTTTGGTCAACCCAACACTTAAGAAATCCCAAAAACTCCATTTTCTCACCCAAAACACATTCGATTTCCTCAGGAATCGTGCCACCCATCCCCACAAGTCAAATATACTGTAATGGGGCTATGGGAAAGTTGAAAACGGGCAAAATAATCAAAATTACTAAAATGACCTAACGGATTATTACATCATCCACTTAAACACATGTCCATTCTCTAACATGAAAGAGAGACGAACAGCCTGAATAGCTGAAAAACTGGGGATATCTAATCCGTATATCTAACTCGGTCTCCCAGGTAGCCTCCTCAAGCGAATGATGTCTCCACTAGACTTTTACTAAAGCAATCTCCTTGGACCTCAATTTCCAGATCTGTCTATCAAAAATAGCAACGGCTCCTCCTCCAAAGCCAGGTTCTGATCAAGCAAATACCGAATCCCACTGAATCACATGAGACCTATTAGATTGATACTTCTTGAGCATGGAAATATTAAACACAGGGTGAACACCCGACAAACCAGGAGGTAAAGCCAACTCACAGGCTACCTCACCAATGCACTGCACGATCTCAAATGGACTAATGTACCAAGGGCTCAACTTGCCCTTCTTCCCCAACCTCATCACACCTTTCATGGGTGAAACCTTCAGTAACACTCGCTCACCTACCATGAACTCCATGTCACGAACATTCTGATCCGCATAACTTTTTTGTCTACACTGAGCTGTATAAAGCCTCTCCTGAATCAACTTGACATTGTTTGAAAAATCACGAAGAAAATCTGTACCCTAAGGCCTTACCTCAAAAGCATCGAACCAACAAACTGGAGAGTGACATCTCGTACCGTATAATGCTTAAAATGGTGCCATCTCAATTCTCGAATGGTAACTGTTGTTGTAAGAAAACTTTACCAAAGGCAAGAACTGGTCCCAATGACCACCAAAATCAATCACGCAGGCCCACAACATATCCTCAAGGACCTGAATAGTATGCTTGGACTGTCCATCAGTCTGAGAGTGAATGCCGTTATAAGCTCAAATCTAGTTCCCAACTCCTTTTGCATAGACCGCTAGAAATGGGAGGTAAACTGAGTGCCTCAATCCGAAATGATAGAAATAGGTACACCATGCAGACGAACCATCTCTCGGATGGAGATCCTGGCCAACTTCTCTGGTTTGTAGGTAGTCTGAACTGGTACGAAATGAGCCGCCTTAGTCAAACGGTCCATAATGACCCAAATAGTATCAAACTTCCCTAAAGTCCATGGTAACCCTATAACAAAGTCCATAGAAATCCTTTCGCATTTCCACTCCAGTATAGCCATCCTCTGAGTAAATCCACCCGACTTTTTGTGCTCATGCTTCACTTGTTGACAATTCAAACACTTAGCCACGAATCGTACAATATCCCTCTTCATACTACACCACCAATAATGTTGTTTTAAATCACGATACATTTTTGTAGCTCCTAGATGAATAGCGTACCTAAAATTATGAGCCTCCTGCATAATCAATCTAGTCAAGTCACCCACCCGAGGAACACAAATATGGCCCTAGATCCTCGGGACTCCTTTATCATCAACAATTGCCTCTCTGGCCTTTCCCTTCAACAACTTATCTCAAATTTTGCACAACCTTAGATCATCAAATAGCTGGGCTCTGAATTGTTATAATAAGGAGTACCGTGCTTCCACACAAGCCAGAACCTTGCCAGGTTCCGAAATATCAAGTCTTACCAACCTATTTTCCAAAGACTGAACATCCATAGCCAAAGGTCGCTCCCCAACCCGCAGACATGCTAGGCTACCCATACTCACCGACTTGCGACTCAAGGTATCTGCCACTACATTAGCCTTGCCCGGATGATAATGAATCGACATACGATAATCCTTGAGCATTTCTAACCACCTTCGCTGCCTTAAATTATGATCCCTCGGGTTGAAATTGTGCTGAAGACTGTTATGATATGTAAACACCTCACAGTGCACACCATACAAGTAGTGCCTCCACATCTATAATGCAAATACTACCACCGCTAACTCTAAATCATGAGTGGGGTAGTTCTTCTGGTGCACCTTCAGCTGCCTAGAAGTATTGGCTATCACATTCCCCTTCTTTAATAAAACACAACCAAGGCCAATCCGTGAAGCATCACAGTACACAGTATAACCCTCTCCTTCCACAGGAAGATTCAGAATAAGAGTTGTGGTCAATAAAGTCTTGAGCTTTTAGAAACTCACCTCGCACTCATCCGACCACTAAAAAGGTACATTCTTCTGAGTCAATATGTCAAGAGAGACGCTATAGATTAAAACACCTCCACGAAACGCCAATAATAGCTAGCAAGGTTAATAAAGCTCCGAGTCTTTGTAACCGAAGTAGGCTTAACCCAATCACCAGCTGCCTCAATCTTCTTTGGATCCACCATAATCCCATTCTTGGTCACCATGTGACCCATAAATGCTACTAAATCAAGCCAAAACTCACACTTTGAGAACTTAGCATACCACTTCTTCTCCTTTAAAAAGTCAAGCACAATCCTCAAATGTCGCTCGTGCTCCGCTCTACTATGAGATTATATCAAAATATCATCGATAAAATACAGTCTAAAAACACCGTTTAACAAATCTGTAAAGGCTGTTGGGGCATTGGCCCAAAGAACATAACCAAAAACTCATAATGACTATAACGGGTCCTGAAAGCGGTCTTAGGGATATCCTCGACCCTAATCTTCAACTGGTGATAACCGGACCTGAAGCCGATCTTAGAAATGGTTGACGCACCCTGAACCTGATCAAAACAACCATTAATCTGAGGGATGGGACACTTATTCTTTATGGTAACCTTGTTCAACTAACTATAATTGATGCACATCCACATAGACCCATCCTTCTTCTTCACGAACAACATCAAAGCACCCCAAGGAGAAACACTAGGTCTAATGAACCCTTTGCTCACCATATCTTGCAACTATTCCATCAAATTCTTCAATTTTGCTGGTGGCATATGATATGGCGAAATAGAAATGGGCTTCGTGCCAGGCTCCAAATCTATACAAAATTATTTATCACGATCTGGTGGACCACCCGGTTAATTTATTGAAAACACCTCAGGAAACTCCTTTACCACAGGAACAAACACAAGTAGAGGAGTATCGGCACTTTTAATTTTTACACCTCACCCTCCCAGGAGCTAAAAATGTTCCATACTCTTGAAATATTTTTGGGGAAGGAGCTTGTGAAAGGATAACATCATAAGCTTACGCGGGCTATAAGTCATGACGAATGGGTGATACACCTTGAAAGAATTTTGTATCGTTAGTGCCGTTACTAAAAACTAATATGAGGCCGGAGGGGCCATGGAACTCTTATAAGGATAAGAAAGACTTTAAGTAAGTTTTAAGAGAATATCTAAAGGTTCCAGGGTCGAGAAGGTCGAAGGAAGTAAGTTGTTGGAACATTGGGAAAACTCGGCAAAAATTTCAAAAGAGATTTTTGGTCCAACTTGAGGGGGTATATCTCCTAGCATATGAGGAGTTATGGAGTGAATAAACTATCCAAATTGAAGTTCATCAAGTCTAGTTTCCAACGCAACAAGTCGTTTATCGATACTACATCGGTGTAGGGAGTTATGGGCATTTTAAAACGGACTGCAGAAGCATGCCAACCTGCGCAAAAATCCGAGAAGCCCACTTAAAAGCCCACTTATGTGGTGACCCGACCCAAGTCGAGGTTGGCACCTATAAAAGGGCCTCTACACTTTATTTTATTCATTTTCCTCAACTCCACAACCCTCTAGAAAGCTCCTAACACATCCACACACTTCTCTAAATGCAATCCACCAACACTTAGCCAAATTTAGTTAATTCCAACACCAAATTAATGCTCGGGAAGTACGTCTTGCTTGATATCTTGCGATTTTTGTCGTTGGGTAATCACAAGTAAGGAAATAAACATCAACTCAAGTGCCATATCATGCATGCAAGGCTGAACCAAGGTAAAATCCTTGCTATCTACTCATAATTTAGAAAGATCTATAGTTATCTCGCTAAGATCTAGATCGTAAAAGTTCGAATTGGTGGAGATGTGAAGTAAATCTATGGAGATTGTTGTTAATGAATTTCAATGGTTTTTTTGACAATGGTATGGAAATTGAATTGGAATTTAGATTATTGGTTTTGAGTTTTTGTTAAATTCAAAGATAAATTCGTGAATTATGACGTTTTGGCAAAATTACCGGAATTAATCCCGTGATGGAAACTATTGGTAAAATCCCATGGAAATCGATATGGGTTAACATTGGTATTGTTGTGTTGTTTTTGTTGGAGCTGTTGGCGACACTTGGGATGTCACAAAAACAGAGGAAATGCTGCCCGATTTTCTGTAACCCCGAAATAATTGAGATATAATACTTAAGATTTTGTATGCAAGCAAAACAAGAGTTAACCCAGATCTTATATCTGTAAATCGATGTAGGGAAAGTGCCAGCGTTGGAATAAAAAAATACCTCCAGGTCACGTTTTTGGAAGATAAAAGTATGTAAGGTTTTTGCTACCAATATCCTCGGCAAGAATCTTAGAGCCCACTAGCATGCATAGTCAATTCACTCGAATTTCCTATGTTTTATTGAAAGGTATATTTTATGAAGAATTCGTATTTATGAGAAATATATACATTTTATGGAAGGCCATATATTTCTATGGATTTTTCTGACATCTTACGAAGCTAAGTAAACGTCCGTTGTCCTAAAGTTTATTGACTCCTAGCTAAAATGTCAATATATCTCACGAAAGATTCCCATCATGTTTTTATAATCATTATCATTTGAGCCAATCTTTGACCTGGATACGAGTCCATAAGATATTCAGAGATATGACGACCTTACGTCACTCTGAAAGGCCCGATGTTATATATATGCACTATTTTAGTACATCGAGCTCCGCTATCGGCCTGTACAACACATAGATGTGCAACCACTAATCAGTTGGGTATTCACATCGAGTCTTGTAAGGGCCAAGTACGTTTCACACCTAGTCCCATTAGGGCCGGGTACGTTATGATATGATGATGTCTTCCCGGACGTGGAAAGCCCTTGACGCGGGGAGGATGATGATCTGATGATGATGATATACACACTGAATCCTAAAAGGCCAGGTACATTTCACACCGAGTCCCAAAAGGACCGGGTACGCTTCACACCAAGTCCCACTAGGGCTGGGTATGTTATATTTATGTATATATTATGTATATTTACTGGCATATGAAAAATGGTTTTCTCATGCATGGCATATTATATGGTTTCAGATGTCACAGGTTACCAGTTATCACTATTCTCCCATGTTTACATTTATATTTTACTGATGTCATTGCTTCCTTGCTTTACATGCTCAGTACTATTATCCGTATTAACCGTCCCACTTCTTGCGGCACTGCATTTCATGCTGCAGGTCTTGACAGGCAGAGCAGAAGAACCCTCTCAGTAGGATCGCCAATTTCAGCGAGACGTCAGCGAGTATCATTATATCGGGCTTGCTAATTGGGTATTTATTGAGTCTGCAGGTTATGTAAATAACATATGTACGTACTCCGCAGGCTCATAGATAGTATAGTGGGTGATAGATGCATGCATGGTTTAAGAATACTTATTATGCATATTTTTTACTTATTTATTTATTTAATTATGCCCGATTGGGCTTTTTATTTATTTAAAGAAAGAAGGTCCAACACAGAAAATAAAAAAACAAATGACCGGCCCAAAATTGGTTCGGTCCAAATATGTTACATTTGATCCCCATTTCTAAATTGGGGATATCTGAAATTTGTTGCCCTATTTTCACGTCGCTTTGTTTGAAGTGAATCTCTATAGCTGCTAAGAAGATGGTCCTGATTTACCCCTATACTCTTTCTCGTCTTCATCTTTCCTTGTCTGGTAAGTGTTGAATCAATTTTTCCCTTTTGTTCCATTGATGTTTGTTGTTCCATTTCTTGCTTGTTGTTGAACACGAATTAATCCACCTCTTTCTCTGTTGAGACGTTGTACGAGCTGAGGTTTCAAGCTGTTGTTGTGGTCGTGTTCCTGATGATGTGTGTCTCCATGTTCATGCAACCAGATGAATCTGAGCTTTATTTCTCCTGTAAGCTTTGTAAGCTCTATATCTTCCCCTCTTTGATTTGTTCTGTGTATCTACGCCTGATGTACATCTCCTTCTAGCCATGACTTATACTTGTTTAGATTTAAATTCTGCCTATTTGAATGAGCATCATATAATGCTAATATCACAAATAAGGCATCACTCAAATCCATTTGGTATATGTCATGATTTAGAATTCTATTGTGTACTCTTTCACTCTATTGAGCCTGTTGTATCTGTAGTGACTTTGTAAGCTCTATTTGTTCCCCACTTTGTTGTATCATGTGTAACTGTATCTGTTGTAAATCTCCTTCTAGCCATGGCTTATACTTGTGTAGATTTAATTTTTGCCCACTTGAATGAGCATCATAAGATGCTAATACCACAAATAAAGCATCCATTAAATCCATTTGGTATAGGTCATGACTTAGAATTTGATTGTGTACTCTTCCTCTCTGTTTAACCTGCTGTATTTGTATGACACTAGTCTTGTTTATGTGTACCTGTCTTGTGTTGTGGATTTTCTGATTGTTGTGTCCTGTGATTTTCCTTGCAAAATGTGCCTTGAGATTCTTCATTGTGTGTCTTCTGTATGATATGTACATTTTTCCAAAAGCCTTTGTTATTTGTATCTAGCTTCTCTGCTACCTGAAGCCTTAGATCTGCCATATGTGCGCTCATGTAGCCCTTAACTTGTTTTGTATTATTCTTGAACTATGTTGTATGCATAATAGTAACCCTTGACATAGATACAAATAGATGTAGTGTGTGTCCCTTTGACTGATGTCACAACCCAAATCGATGAGCCGTGACGAATGCCCGGCCACTACTGGCCAAGCACTCCTATGTTGGATTCACTTCTCAGTGATTAACCTGGGCCCATATACAATCTATAACTAAGCTATGCTGTCTCCTGAACAATCAACACAAGAAACACCATCTTGAGGACTCACGGCCAACGCATACATATAAGCATAAATACTGAGAGTAACAGCGCGGGCCGATTAGGCCACTACATATACTGTACAACAACGCAAGCGCCGACAAGGCTGCATAACATCACGACTACATAACACTGTCTACAGACCTCTATAGAATATAGACTGTAGAAAAGATAGGACAAGCCCCTGTCATACCCGTTTATTAAAAGGGCATACCAAAAGGGCGGTCGCTCCGGTCCAAGTGGAGCTCGCTGGCTGAGGCGGAAGAGAGATCCTATTGGTCTGGCTCGCTCGGCTGGCTACCTGATCCTTCAGGCATGAACGCAGCATCCATAAAAGAAAGAAAGTCAGTACGAGTAATGTACTGAGTATGTAAGACATGAATAATAACATGATAATATGTACAGAACATGAACAACAACATATTAAGGAAATATGGAAGATATAAGAAAAAGGTATGACTGTAACTGCTTGCCTCTTAAGGAGGAATCATGCATGTTCACTTTTACCTTCAAAACATATCACCCATACATACATAAACTGTCTGAATCAGATAACATCATTAGCCGACGTCCGGGCCTCCCGCGTCTGGGGTAATCATCTCACGCCGCCCACTAGTGGTGCTACCCGTTCCATATAGACACGGTGTTATTATCATCATCCATAAGCCCCCCACTACGCCCAGCGTAGTGGTGCTGCCTGGCCGTATAGGCTCGGTGTGATCATCCATAAGCCGCCCACTACGCCCAGCGTAGTGGTGCTGCCTGGCCGTATAGGCGCGGTGTAATCATTACGACATAAGCATGCATAAGAGCCCAATCAAAAGTTATAACTCCATCGGAGTGACGTAAGGTCGGTAACCTCCGATTGTATTATGGAATAATCATGATCGTCGTGTCTCACCTTGAAGGGACGAGTATTATAAGGTGAGACTATCAATGAAGAATAACATCAAGGCAAAACATAGAGTAAGATCATAAGTATCATAAAGCATCAATTCATACACTTTGGAGCTTTTAGAAATAGAGTCATCATCAACGAATAAAATTAAGAAAATCAAGAAATAGCTCGACATTCTCATATTATCATTGATCTCATAGCTTGAGACTTTTAAACATAAAATCATTATTATCATAATCGTCATAGAGATGGGCTCATCTTTGACATCACTGATATCATTGTAAAAACACATGTCCATCGTTGTTGTCATAAGAGCTTCCAGAATCATAAATCTCTGGTTTGGAAAATACGGACATTTTGGAAAAAATTTATGGATTATCAGGAAAGGAGTCATGCCTTGAATCATGAACTTCTGACGTTTAGAAACAAGGAGGTTATGGAAACATTTATGGACTCAAACATAGGAATCATGCCTTTGAAAGAAAGGGACGAGCCTTAACATACCTGTTCGACCTCCTACTAGTTACGCTTATCCGTCCAAGCTCGTAAATCTACATTCGAGAAGATTTACACTAATGTTAGACTCTTTATCGCACAATTGTTCCATGTTTTCAAATCAAACTATTTTATATTCTGCCGAAAATCGGGCAGCATCTCCCCTGTTTATATGCCTAGCCCGAAATCTCAATTCAGCAACCAACAACAACAACAACAATACCAACATCAATAACATCATTTCCAACGCCAATATATACCATAAAACAACCCACACGCTGTTTTTCAACCTCCATAATTAACCAACTTACTACACAATTATTTAATGACTTTATCTCCGCAAATAAGCCTTAAATAATACCAAAAGAGAAGGATTCATACCTTTTTTTCTTGTTAAAACAGCAATATCTTCAAAATCCACGCTAAAATCCACCTCAAAACAATACCAGAATCTCAACCATGCGTTACCCGGACCTAAACTACTACTCCGCTACTTGAAAATTGTTCACTTTTTGTTTCCCTCTCTCTCTCTCTCTCTCTCTTCAATTTTTGGAAATTTCTGGGCTAAAACCTGGTGTTAAAAGAGGGTTATTACCCTTTTTATAAGGGTCAGATTCGGGTCGAGTTCACTGTAGCATTTTACTGTAGCATACGTTTCTGCTCTGTCAGCCAAACTTGTAACGTCCATAATTCTCTACTCCGATGTCCTATCGATGAGCAGTTTATTACATTGGAAACTAGACTCGACGAACTTCATTTTAGACTTTTGTTTCATCTTAAAACACTTCATATGCTAAGAGATATTCAGCCCATAAGTTGGACCAAAATTTTCACACAAAACATTACCCATCCTTTCTCCAAAGTCGTACTACTCCATTTCTTCCACTCATTTCCTAATAAAACCTTCCAGTATACCTTATATACACCCTTCACTCATTAAATGTACTTGATCATGCTTGCTTATATTTTAAAGTGGTTTTACTTAACCATAACTCAACGTACTCATGTTTCAAATTTGATAAGTGCTCTTCGAAGATACGGGGTGTAATAACTGAGTACCATCTGGTACTAATTTCACAAAGTTGACCCACACCCTCTCTACTTGATTCCTGTTATTGTTGTACCTTTAGTGCTTGTACTGTTGTCTGGTACCTTACCTGTTGTGTCTAAGATCTAATACACAGTAGTTGACATTTCCTCTGTATTGTTTGTTAATGTAACATAAACCTGCAAAATTAAACAAACAGTTAGACAAAAAATCATTCTCATTCTCCTCCTCCAGGATTTGAATGAAATGATCTCCTATTATCCATTCTCCTTCTTCCTTCATCCACTTTAGTATCTCCTTATTCTTAGATATGGAATTTGACTCTTATCACTATTTAGAATTCTTCTCATCTGCACATTCAATTCTTCAAACAAATAGCACTTCAAAGGACCTTTATCTAAGGCAAAGTTGGCTAAAGCATCAGCCAACTTATTTGCTTCCCTTAAAGTATGATTGAATATGATATCCATGTCCCTTATATATTCCTCGACCTCTTCCACCCAACCTGCAATATTCCATGGAGGTTTCCATTCTTCAGACACTATTTTCTGAATAGTTTGAGAATCTGTCTGAAAAATGATGTTGTGAAGCCTCTGTTGTTTGCAGTACTTCAAGGCCTTCAGAATAGCCACAATTTCTGCTTCTATAGTTATGGCATAACCAATCTCCTCTGCTTGGGCATATAGTAAATTCCCTTCAGCATCTCTCAAACAGAAACCATAGGCACTCCTCCCTGGGTTACCTAGAAGTTACATTGTTGCAAGCACACCACCCCACACGGAGGTAAACTCCATTTAACTTGTGTTACCTTCACTCTTGCCTTGCCTCCCTCCAACATTTGAATCAATTCCTTCCAGCCAGTAGGAATATTTCAAATAGAGGGATTCCTGCATAATACTAGTCTTTGAATAGAAAGTAAGACTAGATAGATAACTAAACTAGTAACCTTCCTGTGCCCATGTTTAATACCATTTCTTCTCTTCCAAAGTTCCCAAATTATAATTGATGGTACTGTAGCATATATCTGTTTCAATCTGCCAGTTACTGGTGCTTTCCACCACTTGACAATCAACTATTGCAGCTGCACTCCTTCCATGCTTATTCCTACTGCATTGCAGAAAAATGACCATGTTCTTTTAGTTGTATCTGTTGTTAGAAACAAATGGTGCATAGTCTCCTCCCTAGGGCTTATACAACACCAACACCTAGACACCAAGTTGATATTCATCTTTTTTAACACATCATCAGTAGGAATTTTGTATTTCCATCATCTCCAAAGAAAAAAGGAATCTTAAAAGGCAACCCCTTTATCCACATGAACCTGTACCTGTCCACTTGTGGTCCCCTCAGCCTAATAAAATCCCAAATTGATAATTGAAAATTACCCTCTTGTGTCTAGTATCCACCATGGTCTATCCGTTTCTCTTTCCTCCCTGGGTGGGGTTATATTCTCTACTATATGATCAATAATGTCCTCAGTGAGTACTTTTATCAATTTTTCTCTGTTCCACCTCCCCTCCACTACCACTTCATTCACATTCTGAATTCTCTCATCATAAGTATACCCTGGATTTACATAGTATAAAGCTCCCAATCTAGTCCAATTGTCAAACCAAAACTGTGAGTCCCCTTTCGTAATGTTACACCTCAAAAAATTCCCGTTGACGTACCATGAATAGACTAACGAAAGGCACGACGTATACGATGTTTTTATAAGTAAGAAATAGCATTTGATGATCCCAATCGAGATTTCAAGACATTCGACGTAAGGGAAGAAAGTTGTTAAGGAAAGCAACGTATATGTTACGTGTCGAACAAGATTTACGAGTATCGAATTAATGAGAGCTTAATGATGTTTTTGAGAAGAGATATAACATCCCTTAGATTGTTAATGAGGTGTTAAACAAGCTTTAAGAAGGTTCCATAAGGATTGGAGATCAAACGAGTCGACGAGAAAAAGTTCAGAAATAACTGGGCATTATACGGCCAAACATACTGGCCGTATAAAATATACTGGCCGTATGTTCAATCGTATATTCTGACCAGAAAGAAATCTCCACTGGACAAACATACGGTCCAGACATACGGTCAGTATAAAATATACGGACCGTATGTTGGTCCGTATGTCCGAGTCGGGTCCATTTTTAAGTTGATATAAGGACCCCCAACCTCATTTAATTCATTCCATTTTCACTCCACACCTCAAGAATCCTCTCTACTCTTCATCCACAAGAACTCAAGAGAAGTTTATGATCAACTTCATCAAACCAAGGAAAGCAAAATGCAAGAAGCTTTCTAGGATTGCTAGAAGTCAAGAAAACTCTTTGGATTGAAGCTAGGGTTTTTTCTTCAAGTGAAAGATTATGATTCAAAATTTGCTCCTACACTATCTAAGGTAAGTTTTATGATCATCCTATGTTGTTTAAGGTATTGGGAGGTTGAAAGACTTAGATTATGAAAGGAGATAGAAAATGGGTTACAAAGATGAGAATAATGAGATTTTGAGTAGTAGTTTGGAGTGAATCATGAATATTGATATGTTGTGATTGTAATATGTTAAAAATGACATTAAGAACATGGGGTAAACATTAAATGTAAGAAAAAGTAGTAGTGTACTATGGCCATGATTATGGGAGAATGAAGTAAAGTTGTGAAATGTGGATAATATAGATGAATGAAGATTGTTGGTTATAATGCTGAGAATGTTATTATCGATGTTTGGGAGTTGATAGATAATACGGGGAAAGTCATATAAATAAAGGAAATGCTGCCCAATTTTCTCTAGCTTTAGTAAGCACGTCCTTATAATCGGTTAGCTAATGTTAATACGAATTCTCTTGAAGGTAGAAACGTGGGCATTGAAGGAGATCAATCAAGCGATAGAATTGTTAAACGAAAAAGGTATGTGAGGCTAATCCTTTCCTTCTAAGGCATGACTCCTATGTCATAAATCTTCCTATTTCTCCATGATCTTCCTAATAGCGGAAATGATGAGTCCATGACTATAAAGAGCTCCATACAAGATAAAGAAAAGAGATATGACATTCCAACAAAGCTAATGATCCTTATATGATTTCTATGATATCATTTTTCCTATCTCTCCATGAATCTCCTACATTCCGGAAAACTAAGGGTCTATGTTCATGAATAGCCATATGAGATAAGAGATACATTACAAATACGATAATGATGATGATGAGCTTAAGTCTAAAAGATCCTAGAGTCCATGATATGATGTTCCTATAAAGCTAATGATGCTATCTATAATCTATTGATGTTGTTCATTATATACACTCACCTTATATGCTAATTCCTTCAAGGTGAGGCAGATTGCTTATAAATGCTCCATAATGGAATCGGGGGTTCACGACCTTATGTCACCCCGATAAAGTATAGTTGTCCTTGAGTTTCCATGCATGCATTATGATGAGTACATTATGATGAAGTACCTTATGATGAGTATATGATGACGACATTACACCGCGCCTATATGACCGGGCAGACACCGCTAAGGCGGGCAGCGTATACACCATGTCTAGATGGCAGGGCAGACACCACTAGTGGGCGGCATAAGATGGTACCCCGGACGTGGGAGGCCTGGACGCAGGCTAATGATTATCACACCGTACCTATATGGTCGGGCAGCTTATACATATATGCATGCATGATATGATGATGATTATAAAGTAAGCTAGTATGCATTATTTCTTTATAATTAACAGTCAGTTACGGATTGCTCCTCATTTGATGCTTCCTTATTTCATTGACATATTATTATTGCTTATGCCTTACATACTCACTACAATGTTCGTACTGACGTCCGTTTTCTTTGGACGCTGTGTTCATGCCCACAGGTTGACAGGGAGGTGATCCGGACTCGTAGGAGTTATTAGCTGACTTGAGAGCACTCCATTGTTCCGGAGGTGCCATTGATTATTCCTTTGGTATATATATGTATATGCTTTGGGCATGACGGGGTCCTGCCCGTCTCTATGTCTAGCACTCTAGTAGAGGCTCGTAGATGCGTATGTGCGGGTAGTATGGTCTCATAGTTTCTCATTGTATATATATATATATATATATATATATATATATATATATATATATATATATATATATATATATATATATTATTTTGATAACGAAGGCTCGTGTATATAAAGTAAATATGTTTTGAATGAAAGTAGTTTTTCTATGATTATGATCATAAGGAATATGAATGAACGCAGGATGAGTAATAGAATGAGTGGTGCTCGGTAGTTAGCCCCGGGTGCCCGTCATGGCCCTAGTCGGGTCGTGACACGTAACTTGCCACCAAATTTGATGGTCTATTAAGTCCCTGGCTTCTAACATTCTTTTCCAAGTCTGTGACCCCTGTTTCCACTGTACCTCTATAGCATGTTCTTTCCTACAATATTTGTTGGTCATGTAAGCACTCCACAAGGTAGGTTTTGTCCTAAAATTCTGCCAGAGCTTACAAAAAAATGCCAAAGACACGTCATGAAGGGATCTAAAACCCAAGCCCCCCTTTGGAGTTGGGACACACAATTTATTCCAAGCTACCCAATGTCAGCTCTTGCCCCTAATAGTATTACTCCAAAAAAACTGAGCAAACATCTTGTGAATTTGCCTAATGATCCCAATTGGAGGGTTAATAGCTGACAACAAGTGTATTGGCATACTTTGTGTCACGACCCAACCCCGTAGGCCGTGACTAGTGCCCGAGTTGGGCACCCAAACATATTCCTTAACCAGAATCGGATACGGATAGCTTATACATATACAAACATCGTACGTGTCTCAAATCGTCGCAAACACAAACATATATATATCGGAGCGCAAGGCTATCGTATATGGCGTATTGTCCCCGAAATATATACAAACGCGAGCCGACGAGGGGTTTGCCATGGTGAATGGGACCGCCCGCGACATATATCATACGAACACAACCCAAACGAAATAGTCTCGGCCCACGCTACATGTCTACGGACCTCTAAACGAACAACGAGAATCATATGACGAGACGGCCCGCCGTCCCCGAATCAATATATAATATGCAACGGGAA
>NW_026716348.1:0-17606 GCF_029784015.1 Lycium ferocissimum
AGAACCCTTTCTAATTCGGGGGGAAATGTGTTATGAGAACATTTCAAAATACATTAAGACTGACTGCCAGATTATGTGATGAAGGTCATGCGGTGAGGTGGACGCGATCGTACTAGCATTAAAGCGTCGTATTTCATCAGAGTCCCAAAGTTAAGCGTCTTTGAGTGAGAGAATTTTAGGATGGGTGAACCCACGGTAGTGTTCGAAAGTTTTACAAATTCGAACGTAAAGCAAATAAAGAAGCTTCTAGAGTAACTAAGAAAAATTAGAGTGCACGAGTGGGTGGAAAACATGGGAGGCCGCGTGAACGGGCGGATTAGACCGGTAAAAGAAAGAAAGGCATCAGTTCTAGAAATTAGGGTGAGTTTGAGTAGCGTTTGGGGGCTATTTTTGTAACGAGATGCTAGTAACTATGTATATAAGTGTGCATGTGATACCCACGTACATGGCTATCGGCGGATATGTATATCCCGTGACCAACGTGGCTTGGTATATGGGAGCATTAATCGGAGAGGGCAACGAGGGTTGAAAGTGGAAAAAAAAAAATATAAATAGCACAAAGGTCTGCAGGCAAGGCGATGTTGTTTTCCTACGGAGTTAAAGCTTGAAAAGTTCCAATACAATGATATTTGGAAAAAAAGAAAAGTGAGTAGATGGAAGGCAAGGGGATCAAAATGTCGGAATAGAAGTGTTGCCTAGTTGAGATTGGAAAATGCGGACATAGGGCAAGGTATAATCGGGTAATAGTATAAGTACACCCCTTAAAGGGGGGAAGCGGGTGCGAGAGATGCAAGTGCAAGATGGAGACAATCAACACTACAATATATTTGATACGGGTTGTCTATGATGTTTGTTGGTATTGTTGATAATTGCGGAATTGGGGATAACCATAATTAGAAGTTCGACATCGACACGGTGAAAAGAATTGGGAAAGGTACGGTAATCCTAAGAGATGATTCGAAACAAAAATTTTTGATGAAATGTTATTTAAGAGCTTGTCGGGCGATAGCGAGGGATGAATAATAGCTGCGCATAGTTAAAAGAAGTAATAACACGATTAAGACAAGAGCGCGGGGGGGGAAAGGAAAGAATTACAGCGGGCATGAATGTACTAATAAAAACAGCGGTGAGATAATAAGGATAAAGTGGGTCGGAAAAGGGTAAAGGATTAAAAAATGTTATATTATCGGATTGATTACGAACGAGGATGTAATATGAGTATAGCGAGGAGCTATGGAAATAAGTGAAAGCCTAATTAAGCGGCTAAAGCTGCTGACGTGGTCTACGTAGCTAGAATATAAAAGTAGTGTGAAACGGAAAAGTGAACTATAGAGCGAATAAGCGGACTTATCGAGGTTACGTAAGGGGCTTTGGAATAGGGTTATATAACTTGATGAGAAATGATAGTGAGTGTAAGAAAGAAAGGGTAATCGGAAGAAAGAAAATAAGAAGGGAGTGAGACAATGGTATAATAACGAGACCATGACACGCATAATTAAGGATCCGGGTCGAAGTGACGGGATTGTGAAAGACTCGATTGTAGAAAGGATGAGGAACAAGGTAAAATGAAGCGAGAAATCAAAGTACAGTATGGCGAGGAGTTATAAGTAACGGTGATCGGGTGTGTTCTGTCCCCGGGTGAAGGTAATCATATCCACGGGTGAAAAGCGAATACGGAGGACCAAGGAGGGGGTAAAATAGTAATTATGCTATAAGAGCGCTTTTAAAATCCGTTAAGACTTCGGACTTACTCCATACCACGTGACGGAGGTAATGCGGTGAGGTGGACGCGATTATGCGCGTTAAGGCATCGTATTTCATCGAAGTTTCAAAGTTAAGCGTCTTGAAAAGCGAGAGAAATCTGGGATGGGTGACCCACTGAGGAGATTTTAGAAATTACACGGAATTCGGACGCAAGAAGTAAATAAGGAGTTAGAATGACTTAAAGACAAATTAAGGTACGGGAGTGGGCGAAACCTAAAAAGGTCGCGGGAATGGGCGAATTAGACCGATAAGGAGGAAGAAAAGTACATCACGGTTCTAGGATTAAGTGAGTCGGAATAATGTATGGGGATGTCTTGTAAGCAAGATAGTAGGGACTATATGTGTACATAGGTACGCGCGGGATATCACTTTGTACATAGTTAGATGCGGATATACATGTATTCAGGGGGTAATCACTGTGGTGGCCGGTATATGAAGAAAGCACGGACGAATGAGGTTCGAGTAGAAGTATATAATAGTGCAAATGTTATAAGGCGAGGCCGATGTTGCTTTCACTACAAGATAAGCTTGGAAAGTGTTAATACACGGTATTTGGAAAGGAAAGAAAGTGATGAGTGAATGAACGGCAAGGAATTAAAATGTCGGGATAAAAGTACTTGATTGAGATTGGAAATATGGATTTAGAAGGCAAGGTAAAATTGGGCGATAGTATAAGTACACCCCCTAAAGGGGAAGCGAGGAGAGAGATACAATTATAAGACGAAAGAAAAATCGACGATACAATATCACAGATACGAATGTGTGGGCCGCGAGGTAAAGCTCTTTTGCGGAAGACAAGCTAGGAGATCGAAAAACTAGCGAAAGGGTAGAGGTCAGGTAATCCCGAGATGGCGGCGCTGAATTAATTGGTAAATATCCAGAAATGGAGACTTGGAGAGGGAATATGATAAAGGAAAGTAACAAGTAGCTTACGGAGATGTTGTGAAAGGTGGTGCGACTATACGGGATCAGAGTAAAATGTAGGCAGTGGAGTGGTTGCTAGCGATTGAAGAAAATTTCCTATGAAAGTAAGAAAAAGAAGGGAAAGGAAGTATGATAAGGTAGACTCACAACAAATGCGAGCACGGGAGTAAGATGCGAATAATACGGACGAGAAGAAACGATCGTGACTAAGACTAAATATCGAGTCGTGCAAAGGCAGTCATGTTACCTATAGTGTTATACATCGGAGGTGAGACAGTAAATCTTGGCAGCAAAAGTTTAAGGTCGGTAACAATACGGTGATAATACTCTAGGTGCGTTAAGGAAAGATGTTAGGATGGTTTGAAATAAAGTACCGAGGTGGAACTAGTACGAGAACGAACAAAGACATGCTTATGGTTGAACCAAAATGTATTCCGACGGTGGTGGGGAGGAGGGTAAAGATAAGTAAGACATAAGGATTGTGAAGGCTACGTTGAGGCGGTTCATAGAATAGTTCATAGAATAATTTGACTCCTTCGTACACATTCGGGTAAGATTGCAATATCACGTATGACGGAAAGTCAAAAGAGAGGATGCGAGGTAAAGGGTGATAGAAGAGTTCAGATTAAAGATAAGGTAATGACATGATACAACGTGTTGAAAATGTAACAAGATGAGTAAAGAAGAATTGTATGATGATTCAAGCAAGTGATCAGAACTAAATGGCCACGAAAAGGTGGGTGAATTTATACGCCGACCTCTTTCGGTATCAACCGATAACGGTTAAAAGAACGACTATGTGGTAGCTCTGGAACTACGGAAATCATATGGCGAAACGTTATCGACATAGAATCCCGGGACGGCAAATGGGTATGCCTGAAGATATCATGCACGACGGACGTAATCGGAATTCGACAAGAAGGAAGAAGAGCTTAACTTGGATGCCAGAACCTTGAACACTAATTGTAGGGCCCAGTTTTGTGTGCTAAAATAGCTTCCGTTAAGGCGGCAAGTGTGGGAATAATACGTTAAAGGGAAGCCCCCCCACTCGAGCTCTTAAGACCCTATGCACACTAGTTGAACATTCGAGGACGAATGTTCTAAAGAGGATGTTATATCTCATGATACATTTTTGTACGTCGAATATTTTAAGTTGGTTGCGAAGAGTTATGGACAAAGGCTATTTTTCGATTTTGTCTTAAGGCACAAAGTCGTTTTATGATTTCTATTGGATGGAAATATTAAAGGAAAATTTGGGGTTAAAATTGGAATTATGGAAATTAGTATTTCATGAAATATGGGACCAAAAAGATGAATTATGGGAAGTTAGACATTTCACAAAAAGTTTGGGGCAAAAGTGAAGTTTTGAAAATTTTATTTCCATGAAAAAAAATTGGCCACATAGGAGAATTGGGCCATAAGTACGTATGATTACTAATATATGGTAATATAAGATGACAACTTAGTCATCTTTACACCTCCTAAATTTCAAAAAATGTGGAGAGAAAAAAAAGAAGAAGGAGAATGGCGAGAGGGGGAGTGGCGAACCAGCCAATGCCAGAAAATTTTCCAGGAAAAATTTGTTTCTCTAGCTTTCATATCATTGGAAGGTCCTCTGCGTCGACGTGGAGTAGTTGTTGGAACAAGAGAAGACCGCTTGTTGCTGTGATTTGCCAATTCTAGCCGACGAAGAAGTTAAATGGAAGGTAAGATTTAATCATCTTTATATGTTTGATAGGTGTTTGTGCATGTTGTGATGTGAAGAAATTAATGAAAACTCATGAAATATGTTGAGTTGAAGTTGGGCCGTGTGTGTTGTGCCTAGGCCGTGTGTAGTGTGTGTTGCATAGGAGTAGTGAATTAATTCTCTATAGCTTGTTTGGGTGTTTTTGTAATGTGTGAAAATGGATGAAAATCATGGAAGGTGTGGATTGGTGTTGGTGGCCGAAAATAGGTTATGTTGTTTGGCAAGGAATGAACCCATTTTATTTAGTGTAATTTGGTTGTTGTGTTGTGGATTATGTAATGAAAATGAAGGTGTTGGATGATACAAGTTGAGGTTGGGATCATTTGTAAGCTAATGTAGAAGTTAGCATAATGGTAATATGGTTTCTTATATTTACATGAATGATGTTGTAAAATGTAGTTGTTGATGTATTTGATGAAATTGAAAGAAAGAAACGTATTGTTGTTATTCTTATGGCATTTGGAAAGTTTGAATTGGAGTGGCCTATTGTTGATCGTTTTTGAATATTGTATGGATTGCTTGGAATGTTCTTAAATCATATGTGAATGGTTACGGATTAGTAATCGGAATATATGAGCATTGATAGTGATTTGATTGTATGTAGTTATTTGAATATAAATGAAATGTTGCCGAATTGTGTAGAAAAAATTATTAATGTTAGAATGCATTTGGGATTGAATATTGACATTGTTATTATGTTTGTTGGTATTGTTGATAATGATTTGGCCGAGTTAAATTCTCGGGGATGTCCAATTTATAGGGGAAATCTTTGCAAGAATTTCGATAGATAAAGTGTTAATTTGGTATTGAATGCTAAGTGCTTATGGCTAATGATCGATACCTAATGACGTTATTGTAGATTATGAAGTCGAGACTTAAGGTTGGATTAGCTTGAAGCGGCTAAGGTATGTAAAGACTTACTCTTTCCTTCTTTGGCATGTCTTAAGACGCATAATTAAAGGTATGACATGATTTGTGCTTGGGGTAACTCGCTCTTACGTTCAGAATATGTATATGATTGTTATTTGTTTCATGATGTAACATACTTCATATGGTTCTTAAGTCTTATGTATGCTTGGAATTCAAACATGGTATAAAGAATTTTGTTCCTAAAGATCCTATGTCTAAAAATGTCCGTAACTTTCGTAAACGAAACCGGATTGCTTTAATACGTTCACAAATGATCCTATGACACGTAATGACTTTAACTTTCATGCACGGGCCGGATTGGTTTAATGCATATCCGTATGGGCCAGAGTTTACGTTTGAATAGTCCTAACGACTTGTTTTTGAAAGAACTTACCATGATGTCCACTTTGACTTTCGAACGTCGGCTACCTACTTCATTGAGTCTATGATGATTTATGTGCCTATGGTTCTCACTACTCCTGCTCGTGCAAGCTCGATATGTCTTTCAGGAGTCCGGGCCGGGTACGTGTCGTCACGTGCGTTATACTGCATTGTTCACGAGTCCCTTATTAGAAGGGGTAGATGCGCATATATGTATATATGATGTGATGATGGGGATGGCGGCAGGATGGCACCGAGTCCCTTGCTAGCGGGGCGGGACACCTGCCGAGTCCCTCACTAGGGGGCGAATGCGGTATATATGTACAATGATATGGTTTACTCACGAGCCTCATTAGAGGGGTACGTATATATGTACGATAATATGATATGATACGATTATGATATGATTTATCTCTTGCGATATATGTACATGTATGACAAATGTTTTTCGAAAATAGGGCTTATGATTTTTCCGTACTCTTTACTTCGGTATGGTCCCGCTACTATATTTTAAGCTTTACATACTCGATACATATTCATCGAGCCCCCCCTTTGCGTTTCGCTTCATGCCGCGCGGTACACCCGGACGAGTTGAGGATACAACGAAGACGTTCCGGCGGGATTGGCCGAGCTCCATTTTCTCCGGAGTCGACCGAGTCGGAGACAACTGTGATATGGTTACATGTTCCATGTTAGAGACTTTCGACGATCTCGTAGGTATAAGATGTCGGTTATAAGCGGCTATGTAAACTGGCCAACGGTTATTACGCATTGTATTATAAGCTACGTATGTTTCTATATGTTATTTGATTTTCATTGATTCGAAAGGCAAAAAGCATATTATTAGTAAAGAAAAAATTTTCATTATGTATTTGTGTCATGATTTGAGAGTCAGCGTGATTGTGAGTATTATGTGAGTCGGTGGGTTGCTCGGCCACAGCACAGAGGGTGGGGTGCCCATCACGCCCTACGGAAATCGGGGTGACATAAACACTTCATTTACTGACATAGAGATCCAACAATAACAACTAAAAATACTAAATAAAATTAGTTCATCACTCTTTACACAACACAACACATGCACGGCTCAACACCAACACCTAGGTTCCATAAATTTCATCCATTTCTACACACACCATGCAAACCATCATAATACATGAAAGAGGAGATTAATCTTACCTTTACCCATAGCTTTCCAACTTGGCTAGGGTTTGTAAATTGCAACAACAAACGTTTTGATTGCTCCAACAACTACTCCACGTTATTAGGGACCTTCCAATTGGTTGGAATACTAGAAGAAAATTATTTTTTTTGATCAATATTCAAGGGCTCCAATTCGGCTAGCCATGGCCGAATTTCTATCTTCTCTTCTCCAAGTTTCTAGAGTTGTGTAAAATGATGAATTTGTCTTGTTTTGTCATCACTTATATATATATATATATATATATATATATATATCTCCACTAAATACAAGGTGGACACATACCCCCTAAATAGCTTAAGGCAATCAAAATTAGCCAAGCCATGGGTAGGGAAGCCACATAAACACGGCCACTTGTGGCTTTTCATGATTTTTTTTCAACTTCTAGCCTAATTTTCCTCAATATTTCCATCCAATAAAATTTATAAGCAACTTGTGCATTAAACAAAATCGGAAAATAGCTTTGTCCTTAACTTATCGCTATTAGCTTAAAATATCCCAATGTACAAAATACGGGATATAACATCCTTCCCCCCTTTAGAACATTCGTCCTTGAATGTTAAACTAGTCCTACAGGGTCTTATAAGCATTTCAGGGGGCTTACTTTATTACTATAACATGCAGTCTCATCTACCAATCATATTTCTTCTTCATCTCCTCTTCAGCTTCTCAAGTCATCTCCTCCCACATTATTGTTCCGCCTGATACTGCCAAAGGCACACATCTTTGAAACGAACCTTCTCACGACGATCCGGTATAGCTACGGGGGTTCTTCTCGTACGATAGCTCTTCCGTACCCGGACATCATCCGAGAGAATACCTAGAAGAGTCACACCAATACATTTGCGAAGCATAGACACATGAAACAACTGGTGTCTTAGATCAAAGGGTAGGTCTAATTCTTTGGCAACCTTGCTTACCTTACGAACAATGTAATAAGGTCGATATATCTCGGGCTAAACTGCTTCTTGTGAATCTCGTACACCTTTCATGGGTGATATCTTCAAGAATACCCACTCGCCAAAGCTGGAACCTAAGTGTCGACGTCGACTATGCATATGACTTGTCGACTGCGGTACATTAATAATCTTTCCCGAACAAGTTTTACCTTATCAATGGCTTGCTGAATCATATCTGGGCCGATTAATTAGTTTTCCCAACATCAAACCAGCCAATAGGTGATCTGCACTTTCTGCCATACCGAGCCTCATACGGTGCCATCTGGATGCCAGAATGGTAGCTATTATTATGAGCAAACTCCATAAGTGAGATGACCATCCGTACGCCTCGAGAAATCAATAACACAGGCCCGCAACATATCTCTTAGCGTATGAATAGTACTCTTGGTCTGTCCATCAGTATGAGGGTGACATACTGTATTGAGATTCAATTGTGACCTCATCCCTTCTAGAGTGATCTCCGAAGTTAGCCGTGTCGAGCCCCTGCGTTCGAGATCATAGATGTAAACTTCATGAAGTCTCTCTATATAATTTCGCATAGCCTTTAACTGGATAAATGGTCCTGACTGGAAGAAGGTGGGCTGATGTAGTCAGCCCATTCACCCTAATCCATATAGAGTCATACTTCCGTAGAGTGCGAGGTAAGTTTGTCATGAAGTCCATATTCTGGAATCTTCAGCCTCATGTATTTCTTCTCGACTCCTTTAAAAGACTTTAACTGTCACTCTACCTTTTGCTCTTAGTCTCCATCTTTGAAGTTAGTTATCAAGTAGCGATGAAGTCCCCTCACATAATAACTTACATAGCCGCTCCCTGCTTTAACTATCATCATTTGGTATAATTGAAAGAATTTGACATATAAATTCACCATTTTTTTGTAACCCATAGACTGGGTTCCCATCACCTTGCTGCTTTCAAATCATCTTATAATCCCCTCTACTCAACTTGTAACATTCTAGGCACATTATCTCGTGTCATTTCTTTATCTTTAATTCAAACTCTTCTATTGTCCCTTTGCTCAGATCTTGCTCTCAACTTTCCTGTCACACATTATGTGCAATCTTTACAAGAATGTGCGAAGGTGCTAACACCAATTAGCCAAATACCTTAGCGTGGCTTCACTAATCCTTATGTTTTACTTTGTCTTCGCCTCTCTTATCTTTCAATCGGTATCGGGATAGATCTTTGGTTCAACCATAGCCATGTCATTTTGCACTCGATACTAATTCTATCTCGGTAATTTAGCTTAAACCACCTTTACATCTTTTCTTAATGCACCTAAAATATTATAACCTTAGTATTGTTATTCTTTGAATCCAAACTTTTCTCATCAAGTATTCGCTTGGTCTCATCCCTAGCATATAAATATTCATAGGTAACATAACTACTCTTGTACGACTTGTATAAAGTATATTCAATCTTAGTCACCGATCTCTTTCCTTCTCCGGTTCATTCTACTTCACATATCCCCTCCGTACTAACATTCGCTGTAGCTCTATCTTGTCGTACTCCTTTCCCTTCCTTTATTCACTCCTTTGATTTTCTTACTTCCTACTATAGGAGGGTTTCTATCTTTCTCCCTTGCTACTTATAGGTCGCAGTATCATTAGCGAACAACTCTATTGCCCACATCTTAGTCTCTAATCCAGCATAGCAGTGTTATTTTTCACAATGTCTCTGTAAGTTACTCGTTATCATTCTCTTGTCGTATTCTTTCTTCTTATAAGCACCCACTTTTTAATGGCATATCATTCGAGGCCTTCATAAATGATTTTCAACACTGTCTCAAATACCATTCTGGCTCCTATCCATTTATCGCTGGCTTTCAGATCCTACTAACTTGTTTTCGCAAGAGGTCGCAATTGGAATTTAAGCACCTATATCAAATATATTGTAGTGTCGATTGTCTCCATCTTACACTTGCATCTCTTGTACCCGCTTCCCCCCTTAAGGGTGTACTCATACTATTACCCGATTATACTTTGCCCTATGTCCCTATTTCCAATCTCAATTAGGCGGTACTTTTATTCCGACGATAAGTGTCCAAAGTCCCCTTGAAATGTTATCTTTATTCCAACCTATATCATTCGTTTCCTTTGACGAATTTACGATACGTCATTTGCTCCTCAAGCCTACCGTCGTTGTCCCTTAAGGATTTCACTATTTTCGAGGTGAAGTCGTGTGCACACAACACTCCTTTATACCTTATGCCCTTTTTACCCTTGTTGTGTGGCCTACACTGGCTTCTAACTTACTCAAAAACATATTAAGTCCGTTTTAATAACGGTCTTACCTTATAACCTTGTCGCTGTACTACACCTTCAAGTTCGTAGCTATATATTCCCCTTTCGTTCCATACTGCTGGAGGAGCATCCTCGCCCCTAGACAACTCCCACGACTCATACCAATTGACGGCTACATCCCGCAATCGATATGACGCTAACTCCACAGATTCAGTCTCAGAAGCCTTAATTAGCCGTAACGTACGCTGCATCTGCCGAATGAACTCCTGCGGGTCCTCTTCGGGCTTCGACCCGAAAAACTCTGGAGGATTACAACTTAGAAAGTCACGGGCTCTCAGACTGTCATGTCTATCTATCTGGTCAACCCCTAGTCCTTGCCTGCGAGCCTGTCCTGCCGCTAATCTGGTGAGCAACTGGACTGCATCTCTCATAGCCCTATCCTCCGCCCCTGGCTGAGGAGCTGGAGGCTCGGGCACTGGAACCTCGGGAGCTGGCGGTGGAGCCGCCCCCTGATCTGCAGCTGCTGCTGCCCTGTGCTCCTCTGGTAATGACGGTGTAGCAGAGCTCGCTGACTGGAGCACAACCTCAGGCATAAGCTGGGCATGAGCCCTAGTAACTCTCCGAATCTGGCTGGTCTCTCCAGCTACTGACTTGTTCTCCTTCTGGGCGCCTATCGTTTTCTTCGGAGGCATCGCTCGTAAAACATAACAATTCGTTAGGGGAGGAATTATCCCGATAATACGGCTCTATCGCACGATCTAGAGTAAGAAGGAAAGACAACATCCTAAATGTCACTGTTCTTCCTGTTTATGGATGTGGTGCACAACACACCGATAAATAAGACTCTACTAGACATGGTCTGTAGACACTCTGAGGATGAACTGCTCCGATATCACTTTTGTCACGACCCAACCCCGTAGGCCATGACTAGTGCCCGAGCTGGACACTCGTATACACCTGTGGCTATAATCATTCCCAACTTACATAATAAAGAACTTATATATATAAAGGCATGACGTCGTCCCAATCTATCGCATATCTATACATATAACAACCTGTTATATCTCGCATTTTGTACATTTGGATATCCCGAGTTAGTGGCGGAAAGTTAAGGACAAGGTGATATTTTTTTCGGTTGTGTTAAGAATGCATGAGTTGTATGTTCATCTTTTATTGGTATGGAGCATTAAGGATGAATTTGGAATAAGGAAAAATTAAGGGCTAAGAGTGGAAACAAAATATTTCATGAAATGGCCAAATGGCCAAAGTGGCCATGGGCCCCACCCTAGCTTGGCCAATATTTTCATGCCATGAAATTGTACATGTGTACACTACATTTGTGATATATATATATATATATATATATATATATGTACAATTCATGACCATGCAAGACTTATTCATCTTTTATGACTTAAAGAAATTTCTAGAAAATTTGAGAAAATTGGAGAAAAAAATTGGAGGAAAAATAGGGGCACATGACCGGCCATGTGCCACCTTTATATATATATATATATATATATATAAGTGTGATGCAAAATAAGACACAATTCATTTTTCCAATTTTAGAAAGATCAAGAAAGATGAAAAAAAAAAAAAAGAGAGAGGGGGGGGGGGGGGGGTTCGGCCATGGGATGGCCGAACATGACCCATGGAAAGTGAAAGAGAAAAATTATTTTCTCCTTGTTTCTCTACTAATTGGAAGGTCCTCGTTAGCGTGGAGTAGTTGTTGGAACAAGAAAACCATTCGTTGTCGCGGTTTATCAACTTTAGCCGAGGGTGAAGTCAATGGAAAAAGGTGAGGTTTAATCTTCCTTGCATGTTTTATAGGTGTTTATGCATATTGTGATATGTGGAGATGAATGGAATTCATGAGATTATGGTGTGTTATGTTGTGGTGGCCGAATATATGTAGTGTGGTGTAAAAGTGTAGAACTAATTTTATGTAGTGTTTTAGTTATTGTTTGTTGTAGATTCTATGATATAAAATGAAGGCTTAATGATCAAGTTGAAGTGATCATCGTGTGGGCTGAATTGGAATATAATGTGATTTTAATATGCTTTCTTGAATTTATGAAAGTAATGTTGTCAATGTGTGGATTGTTGATGTAGTGTGTGAATTTGGAAGAAAGAAATGTATTGTTGTTGTCCCTATGGAAATTGGTAGTTTCGGGTGAGGTGGTGTATGGTTTGGATTGTTTTGAGAATGTTGCGGCTTGCTTGGAATATTCTTAAATCATGTGTGAATGGTTGCGGATTAGTAGTCGAATATGCGAGCGTTGATATTGAATTGATCGTATGTAGCTTATTTGAATATAATTGAAATGTTGTCGAATTGTGTAGAAAGGAATTATTAATGTTAGAATGCGTTTTGAATCACTTATGGATATCGTTATTATGATTGTTGGTATGGTTGTTGTTGATATTGGCCGAGTTGAATTCTCGGGGTGTTGGATTTATAAGGTGAGATCTTTGCGTAAATTTCTGTAAATAAGGTGTTAGTTTGGAATTGGATTCTCAAGTGTTATGACTAATGGTTGATGCCTAATGACGTTATTGTAGATCGTGAGAAGTCGAGACGTAAGTTTGGATAAGCTTAGGAAGCGGCTAAGGTATGTAAAGCTCACCCCTTCTTTCTTTGGCATGTCTTAGTTGAAAATAAGTTATGACACGAATTACGAGGTAACTCTATTCTGGTGATCCGAGCATGTTTATGAATCTTATTGGCTTCGTGATATCCGTATTCTTAATGTGGTCAAATCATGGTCCGTACGTCACTCGTATAATTAAATTTCAAAAATTGCACAAAGGTTTTGTTTTCAAAAGAGTTTTGCTCCTAAACGGTTCCGAAACTACGAACGTCCGTAACTTTCAAAAGAAGGCTCGGATCGCCGATTTGTTCGTGGAAAGTTACAAGTGAACAATGTTCGTAACTTTCGAGGCGGACTAGGATTGATTTGATGTATGACTATGATCCCTATGGTCTTGTTAATACGTTATGATATATGCTATGTTTCCGAATAACGTCCGAAAGATATTTGATATAACTATGGTCCGATTTTCAAATGACATTCCGTTTAGACTACTTCATTGAGTCTATGATGATGTTTATATGCATATGGTTTGTCACTACTCTGCTCGTGCCAGCCTCAATGTATCTTTTACCGAGTCCAGGGCCGGGTACGTATTCGTGCACCTCTTTGCATTATTCACCGCGTCCCTCGATAGAGGCCGGGGCACGTTATATATCCCTATGCAGGGCCGGGACACGCTATATGATATGATGACATGTGGGGATGGAGGCCAGGATGGCATACCGAGTCCCTTGCTAGCGGGGCCGGGACACGCTATTCACCGAGTCCCTCACTAGAGGGCCGTATATATATATATATATATATATATATATATATATATGTATATATGCATACATGATGATGATATGATTTTACTTACCGAGTCAGAGGGCCGGGACACGCTATATGTTATATGATGATTTTACCTACCGAGTCCCTCATTAGAGGGCCGAGACACGCTATATGTTTTTACGATGATTCTATAACATTGATATGCATGATATATGTTTTCAAAAGCAAGTCTTACGATTTTCGGTACTCTTTACTTCGGCATGATCCCGCTTATTATGTTTCATGCTTTACATACTCAGTACATATTCATCTTGAGCCCTTTCTTCGTGGGCCGCGTTTCATGCGCGCAGTACACCTGTGTGAGTCGAAGATATTAGCGAGAAGATGTTCCAGCGGGATTGGCGAGCTCCATTTGCTGCGGAGTCTTTGTAAAGTCGAGTATTATGTTATGGGTTCATGTTCCGTGTTAGAGACTTTGCGTGAGTGTCGTGGGTATAAGATGTCGGTTATGTAAGCGGCTATGTTCGATGTATTATTACGCATTGTGTTATAAGTTTCATATGTTACAAATTTTTATTTGTTTTGAAAAAGATGAAAAACATATTTGACTTTCCGAAAAACTTCCGTTATGTATTTATGCTATGGCTAAGGGCCCAGTATGATTATGAATGTCAGAAGAGTCGGCGGGTTCGTTCGGCCCAGAGTAATCGGGTGCCCATCACACCCTATCGGATTAAAGGGTGTGACAAATTGGTATCGCAGCGGTTCGTCTTGGGGTTGTACGCAAAGTGTGTCCGGTAGAGTCTTTTTGCGGTTGTGAAGCCGGCCACATTTATAAACAGGAGGCTACGGGGCATCTAGGGTGGTTACTCCTCTTTCACCTCTTAGATCGTGCCATAGAGCCAAGTCGTAGAAAATGGGATTTTCGATACTAATCTTTGATTATGGCAGAAGAACGACATCGAACGAAGGAGGCGACTGATGATATTGGAAGTTACAAGCACGTAGGTAAGTAATGGTATGAGAGATATATGTCAGGTAAGATATTGAAGTACGATGGAAATACAAGCTGAAAAATTGAAAAGGAAAGTACGCAAGAAAGTGTAACACCTACAGTCATGTTGAGCATATGAGGTAAATTCATTATTTTCGGACTTTTATGAATATTGAAACCTGTGATACGATATGATACGATTTGATATATATATATATCTATATGATGATGGCCACCGTGAGGCCTTGTTGGTATTTCTGCGTGCGAGTTGTGGGATAGTAAGAAATACGAGAGGAAACTCGCGACAAATTTTTCTAGAAATAATACGAGAATGAAATGTAAGTTTGGAATGTGTTTTGAAAGAAAAAAAAAGGGGGGGGGGGGTCGTGTTAATAGTAACAATGGGAGTTGACTGAGCTGTGAAGTATGGCTACCTTTTAGGAATAAGTTAACTGTGGAATGAGTGATAATAGTAAATAGGAGGTCGATAAGGATATGGTAATAGGGAATTTGGAACGGATTGGTGATATTAAGAGATGATTTAGAAAAGGACTGGTAGAGTTGGATGAAAGGATATATTAAGGCACCGATTGAATCGATAAGTAAGAGGAAAAATATGATGAGATTATAGTTAAAGGAAGTAATGATACGATTAAGACAAGGGTATGAAGGAAAAAGAATTGTGACGGATGGGAACGTACTGATAAGCAGTAGATGGTGTGTCGTGAGGACGTTTTAGGGATATGTTAAGATTCCGACCTACTCTGTGATTATGTGATGAAGGTTATGTGGTGAGGTGGACGCGATCATACCAGCATTAACGCACCCGATTTTACTAAAGTTTCGAGGTTAAGCGTCTCGGGAGTGAGGGAAATTTGAGGATGGGTGACCCCCCTGGGAAGTATTTTGGAAAATCTTATAAAATTCAGATATAAGAAGTAAAGGAGAAGCTAGAGTAGCCTAAAGGAAATTAGAGTATGTGGAGTGGCCAGAAACCTTAAGAGGACGCGTAGGACGGGGCGGATCAGGTCGGCGAAAAGAAGGAGTTAATGGAAGAAAGGAATAAGAAGAAAGCGAGACAACGGATAGTAATAGGTTACAACGTGTATAACCGAGGGCACGAGTACCATGAATGACGGATTTTGTGAGAGCTCAAGTTAAAGAAAGATGAGAAACAAGGTAGAATGAATGTCGAAAATGAGGCGGCGGTATGCTACGGGTAGACGGGGACAAACGAATACGTTTTGAAAATAAGGAAAGGATTATGTAGGGATAATGTGTTAGAATGACACGGGGTAATATTCCAAAAGGGCTTTGGACACTTATCGTTGGATTAAAAGTGCGCCTAATTGAGATCGGAAGTAAGGACATGAGGCAAGTATAAATAAATAATGATATAAGTACACCCCTAAAGGAAGCGGGTGAGAGGAAAATGCAAGGATGAGCTAGAAATAATTGACACGATAATGTGTTTTGATACGGATACCGAGCTCTGATGAGACCCCGCTCATCGAAAACAAGTTAGTAAGATCGGAAAACCTGACAATAAGTGGATGAAAGTTAGGATGGTATTTAAGGCAATATGAGAAGTTTTTGCAGAGACTTTGAATGACATGACGCTAGGAAGTGGATGTGTATGAGGAAAATAGTATGACAAGAAGACGGTATGGAACAACTTAAGAGATAACAGGAAGGATAGCGACGCTACGCTAGATTAAGGGCCAAGATGTTGGCTATAAATGTCACGACCCAACCCCGTAGGCCGTGACTAGCGTCCAAATCAGACACTCGTACGCACTAGACACTCAGAATTAGCATACTAACTCGCATAATTACACATAATCACATATAGCCTCAGATTATCACAAAATAGTCAACATATGTAACATAAGCGGCTACAGTCGTTATAATGTCGAAAATCTCGAAATATGCACAAAGGCAAGCCGCGGGAGTCGCCGTGGCGGTGGACCGCCCCAATACATATAACACACACACATTTATACAGATATAGCCATACCTACGTACATGTCCACAGCATTCTACCGCAGTAACGAAATCATGTGACGGGACGGGGCCCCGTCGTATTCCCCGAATAAACATATACATATGCATCGAAAAGTATATATACAAAATATAGGCTCGGACGAAGGAGCACTCCCGGAAGTGAGAATAGGTGTCCTAGGCGGATGGATCGCGAGCCGAGCGTGCGCGCTACGGCACGAAACGCGACCCCGAGAAGAAAGGGGGGTCATGCGAATATGTGCGGAGTATGTAAGCGAATATTTAATCATAATAACAACATACGGAAAATAGATTTGATATGCGAGAAATGCCAAAATATTTAGTTAAATATAAATCATGCATAGGCTCTTCGAACGATGGTCGCCCGCTTTGTCGGACGGTGCCATACCACAAAGATCACACCGGAGGATTTCATATCTCCATAACCCGACATATCCCGTAACACACCATAACGTCATAGCACAAAGATAACACCAAGTATAAACGGAACCGGCCTCCGAGAGGAGCTCGGCGAACCGTAAATACGCATCACACCGAATATATCATAATGCGCACGAAATATAACCGGCCGGGATCGGCGGAGCGAGGTAATAACCATAAGCACGAGCGGAGTCGTGAGTAACCATATGCATAAAATCATAATCATAACTCATTAAATAAGTAAGAAATCCATATGCGGGAGTCAAAGTGAAAATGGTATTAAAAATTTTCCCAAAGGTCATTAAGGATAAGCATAGAAAAGCCGCGGGCCCCATGGACGGGTGCCGACCCCATCCGAGCTCGGCTATGAGAGTTAGGGGAATGTTATGTCTTATGAAGTTACCTATTATGTTTCAGGGCGATCGAGCTCATCTGCAAAAGTTACGAGCGTTTGAAGTTGAACCTTTTAGTAGAAAAATTCTTTATAAGACTTTTGAAATTCAATCTTTTGAAAACATAAGAACCTTAGTTTGGTTACATTAGATAAGTCTTTAAGAGTGAATAAGGTACATACCTGCTCGGATCCTAAGAGTTTTAATACCCAGGCTCCTAAGCCACTTAGTAAAGACTAAGACATGCCAAAGAAGAGAAAGTGGCTTCATACCCTCCGCCCAAGT
>NW_026716349.1:0-17671 GCF_029784015.1 Lycium ferocissimum
CCCCCTAATTTCCCATTAATAATTTTTCCCGCCGGACTAAATTTAATTAGGCTAAGTGTAAAACAACATTCTTAATGTTTAGAAAATAACTTATAAATATCGCTAAAGTTTTAAAAGTAAAATGTAATAATGTAATTAAAAATATGATTTGCAAAAAAAAGAATAATTTGTATAAAAGAATTCTAGTTATAAATAAAGGCGAAGAAAACCCACAATGGTGCAATATTTTATGAATATTTTAAAAAAATAAATTACGCGGATTAACAAATTAAGGCAGGGGTTTGTAAAGTTAATTTTATAAATATCTAAAGGTTTTATAGAAAGAATACTAAGTCGATATAAACTGTACAAAAGTTATTTTAACGAATATGTATTTCAAATGTGGGAAAGGAGTTAAAATAGAACTGTTATCCATGGAAAGTAGTTCGTTTTCCTTATCTCTCAAAATAGGTTAACTTAGTGTAGAAATTATGACGTTTCCAATTTCTAAGATAGTAAAGTGAATTTTAGTTCTCAAAATATGTAATCGTCTTTGTTTCAGAAATTAATCACTCTAATAAAGAATATTTTAGATGCTATAAATAACTTAAAAAAAGGATGAAACCTATAGAAATAATTGCTAGTTTTTCTCTTTAATTTAACTCTCATCACTCTAAACTAGTAATTCTACTAAGGTTCATCTAATCTAAGCAAATAAGACAACTAAAATGTTAGTCATGTAATCAAATACATAAATAAAAATGAGATTAGAAGAGTAAAACAGAAATTGATTTAAATGGGCTCAGCCCATTTTAAGGCTATACCGTTCATCGTCCTCATTTGCCTTTCACTTAATTCTTTATGTTTTTTTTTTTGTTGCGGTGTGGCCGACTCGATGGGAGAATTTTGTTGGGCTTCGGCCCAACATTGAATGCAGAAGGCGACGAGTCCCTCGGACTCGTATGCGAGATGGTCATGCATAAAACAAAAGAAAAGGAGAAGGATTAGTATATAATCAGTGAATAATGTTAAATATGTAAAAATATAAACTCAAAATAAATCAGTAGGCTATGTATATACTGTGTATATCTAATGTATATCTCCTACACGCACAATCATAAGGGTGTATAGAAGGAGGCGAGGGGACACAACAGAGCAATGACTTGAAGTATCACATTAGACATAAATTGCACATCTCGTTGTTTGGCAAATGTTACGGCTTGGCCAAAAAAAAAAAGCAACGGTTCGGCGAGAAAAAACGACATTTGTTAGGCCGAATACGATCGTTTTTTATTTCATTGAGTGTGGCAATTGTTTCGAAGCAATAATGCGATTGAGTGAAGTGTAATAGCAATCAAGTAGCATCAATTTCAGTGGCATATGCTATACAGCAAACATTCTTTTGTCAAGTGTGGCAACCAAAGGCAGCAATGGTTTTACATAAATAGACAGCCAAGAATTTGTTCCCAAAATGCAGCAATTTATGGTCCAACGACAACTCAATTGAATGGTACAACAACTCGTAAAAATACAGCAGCCCACTGGGTTTAAACTTACTACTTGTTTGGGCCAAAATAAAGCGCATAAATTGTTGCTTGAAGAATTAAGAATAAAGAGAGAGGGGAGTGAAGCTTAAAGGTTATGCTTCTCTAAAATATTTCACTACATGACATACTTCATTTCTTACAACAAAGACTAACAAATCATTTGGGTCAAGAAGAGAATGGACACACCTGAGACTTCATTTCACTCTAACCTCATTAAAAGTTTGGTTTTTAATTCAATAATGTCTTAAGAAAGTAGAGTTTGGACGTAAACTTTTAAATGCCCGAAATTTAATCTTAATTTCGGAGTACGTATATGCTTCCAATCAACTTGCGAATAGATTAAAAGAGCTATATAACTTCTATCCGAGCCCAAATTTTCACTTAATCCAAATCTAACATGTTCTTCTTATCACGGACAATCATTTAGTACATCAGCCACCATAGTCACGAGCATTAAACTAAGGGTCACTTTCAATAAATTCGGGCTAATGATCTAGCAGGTTAAATGAAATATCTAAGGCCAAGTTTGCATTGGCAAGAACGAGAGACATGGACCATGCAAGAGGGTAAATATTAGCATGTAAATGGACCATTAGATCTAACATACAACGGAACTCATGGAGTAGAAAACGGTGGTCAAACATGCCACTTCCAAAGGAGTTTTAAACTTTCTTAAGCTTGACGGAGCAGACAATCATACTTGATTTCACTACAAATGATATAACCTACTCAAACAGAACATTTGTAAGACTCGCGGACAATTTTAGAGAACTCAAACAAGAAGGGCGACAAAGAACAACAAGATGAATCATGCTAAGAAGAAATTAACACTCCGAAGTCTACATATAAAACGGTATCAAAACAAATGGCACACAAGGCAAGTTCGATGCGCACTTAAATAGACAAAGATATATTAAGTTAAAAGGCTGAGACTAAACTCAATCTTATTTTGACATTCTCAAGGGCCATCCACAGTAGACTTAGCAAACTAAACCAGCAGATAAATGACTGAATAACACAGCGAACAGGACACAAACTGAATCCTCTGAAACACTATTAATTACACGATTCAATCGGTAAAATGAAACACTGGTCATGTTAACTAGATTATCACCTACAACATGATTCAAACGACCAATGAAATGTATATTATTCTTACTTATTGTTAACGGATAATTAAGTAAAGAAAACCAGTAAATATGCACTAACTCATGTCGAACTAGTATTAACAGAAGTTAACTAAAATAGCAACTAAGGCATGAAACAAATTAACTACAACAATAATTAAGGCAAAGCAGAAAATTAAGACACCTAAGGAAGAAAAATTACCTTTTTCACGTACAGTGAACTGGGAATTTAGGTCACGAATCTATTCTCGTAACGAATGATAATGAAAAACCTCTGCTATAGCTCGAAGTCAACAGAGATAAAGTAAGAACCTTATCACGGCTAAAGTTCACCCAAAACAAAGAAGCAGATTTTGGAAAATGATAGTGTATTTTCGGATTAGATCCCCGCTCCCCTCGGCTGAACACTTAGAGATGTATTTATAGGTAAAAGGGCTAGGGTTTCTCGGATTCGAAATCTCCTCTTGTTTGGGCGGGATTTAATTTGAACCATTTTTCCATCGGACACGTTCGTGAATCGTCGAAAACAAAAAAGAAAAGAGACAAAGCCCATTGAAAGCTCGTACTCGAAAAAGCCACGCATGGTCTGTCAGAACAAAAAGGATTCCTGTGATTTTTCATTTTTGGGTTGAAGGAGAGAGGGAGGAGAGAAGATGACAAGGAGGGAAGAAGGTATTGCATGAAAATGGGCAGGTTTGACTCTGCCATGGTTGAAAGAGGGCGGAGCAGTGGTTAAAAAATGGAAAGGGGAAGATGACGAAGTAAAGGAGAAGGAGGGGAGAGAGGGAGTATGCGGCTGATGAGGAAAAATGAAGGATTAGGTATTTGTTTTAGGATTGGGCCGGGTTGGGTAATTAGATAGTGGACCGGGTCGGGGTGTTATTGTTTGGACTGGTGAGTTGAAAATATGGACTGATAATGGGAAAATATGGGCTGGTCACGTTTGGATGTTAAATTTAATATATGGGCCGGTTTATTGATCCGAAAGTACTATTTTTTGGCTTCTAATTTGACAACTAGTATAATATATACTATGTGAAGTTGAATAGTAGTTAGTAGGTGATTTAACAAAGTAAAAATTAATTCAACGAGTACAAATCCTAAAATGAACGACGACGGTCCATTAAAAATTGTGATAGAGTACTGCTAGTAATGTTGAAAATAAAAGTAGCGAAAATAAAGTATTTAGCTCGTCGATAAGTTTAGAAGCCCGAGTATATATAAATTAAATAAAGGAGGGACAAAATTGGGTGTCAACACCAGTGATCGAAATGACATCTAGATCTGCCGATCCACTTGTAAGCTTCCTAATTATCCAGTTTGTCTCCTCCTCAAAACCTCTAATTATTTTGCAATTGTCAATGACTTGCTCTCAATCAAGCCATACGGGAGAGTTTACAATAAAGAGTCCCCTGTTTTCAAGTAGATGGGAGACATCTTCTTTGATAAGTTTGATTTTTTTTTTTTGTTGTTATGGGAAGAGAGAAAATAAGATGTAAGAGACCATTATCTCTAACAATAATTGAATCGATGACGTCTTTTACCTCATATGCCACGTCTAAAACATGTGTCCGAGATCTTTGTACAAATCTTGCTCAGCATCAATCAAGAAGGATCTTGTGAATTTTAGGTCTTCTTTCACTGGCCCAATTTCTTCCTTCATAAAATCAACTGAATAAGCATTGGAATCTAGCAAATCATTTAAGTGTATGAGTAGCATATGAATGAAGAGTGGTCCATCACTTACGGGGAAGCAATGTTGAGCTAAGTCTGGGGCTTCCAAGTAAGCATGCCTGAGATCTCCCTTCAGGAGATCAATATTTTCCAGCAAGTCTAGAGTTGCACGATTTGTTTTATCGGTACTCTCTTCATTCTTTGATTTCTCTTCTAAGTTTCCAACAAGAGTTGATACCTCCCTGGTAAGTAATCCAACACGTGCCAAGAGATCAAATAATTTGTCATGATGAATAAAGTCCTTGGGCATATCAAGAATAATCAACAGAACTCCATCGCGACATGAATGTTTCAAACACCAGTGCTAGTGCTAATGACATTTACCATGTGCTTTCTTGTAGATGAATCGATATTTCCTAAGAATGTCCGGAGAGGTTTTCAGGACCTACTTAATGAAGCATCCAACTACTGCTGATGATGAAGCTATCAAATTTGTAAAACATATGTGCATAACTTTCAGTTCAATTGGAATAATCTTTAGGAGCAGATGTGCTACCTTGAAGGAGTCGAGTCTCCACCAATACGGTCATCCTCTCATTTAGCTCGGAGAGTTGAGAGTCTACATCGTTACGATCATCCCCTTACCTCTAAGAGTCGGGACCTCCATCAATCTGATCATCCCAAAGGAAGAGTCCTACTCTCTCACCCATTAGTTAAAGCGAGGTAAGACATACTCGGCAATTTCATATTCAACGACCGGTCACTATCAACCCATGAAAATCTCTTATGTTCCGACATACATTTTGAACAATCGCACATTACGATCGGCCAATGGATAAATATGTTCAAGACGATACTTGAAGATGATGGAGATTCAGGAGGAGGAAGTTCAACTGATCCTCGGTCATGGTGGCACTTGATTTAGAACGATGATGTGAGTTGATACAGTCATCCATATTATTGGAGAGGCTAGGAAGGACATGATGCATGTTGTATTTACACCCGATGCTGTTTTCAACATCATCCAAAATTGATTGACGCATTTTCAACCTCTTGTCTTTTGGCGGTCTCATAATATCTTCAAGCCCCAAATCGGAATACTGTTGGAGTATATGTACAAACAAATGCTAGCTCTAATTTCAGCTTTTCAACTCGATCCACGTCAAGACCTTTTTGATTTTCCTCAGGCTTTAACCTCTCCATGAAATCGAGAACATTGACAATGTCCTTGCGAAGAGCAGAAAATGACACATGCCAAAAGACCAAATGTTATATCAAATATTTTACTCTATACAGGCAACTAACATAGCTGTAAAAGATAGCCATATAGGGCTTTCTTCTAAATTGACTATCGGATATGAGCTAAATGTTCGGACTTGCAGTCATAATTATATCACAAAGCAAGAATGTTTAAGGAAAATTGTTAAGTCTTTATGTATGTGTTCTTAGCATTTGAGCAACTGATTTCCATCCCTCCAAATATGTTTAATTGTGGCCTTGCTAGCTTCAAGAAATTACTTACAATCTTCAATAATAGCCCTAAGAGGATGATACTTGCATGTCCTCTTCGACAAGCTTGATAGCAAGTGGGCAAGCAATGTATAAATACAATACATTAGGCGCTAACTAAGGTAAAAGATTTTAAAAAAGGATTCCTACAAATCTGCTACCTAAATATGTCCACGTACATTACTAAGAATGAAGTATGTATACATTCTGTAACACAGCACAAGGAAATGTGTCAGTTTAGATATTAAGCCTTTCTTGATTGTCTATCATTCCACACATGTCACGTGCACATGCATTTTCAGGTGAACTTGAAGAGCTAAAGGATTATCGGATACTTGTTATATGCTTATATTGTAACATCTCAGATCTTCAGGCTAAGATTTAATGCGTAAGATGGGGGTATAATGGAATCAATATGGGAGATATAGGAAGTTTTTGGAAAACTAATCGAGTCATAAGAAGAGTCTTTGGGCAAAACAAAGTTGGAAGTCACTCTACGGGGCATGTTTTCAAGTGAGGTTGTAGAAGGTTTTACTTCTAGCGACCATAACCCCTTTATTATTTTGGAATTTGGGAAAATTTCCTTAATAAAATTGTAGAGATTTGAAATACCTTTCCAACAGTATATTTTGGAGGTCAACCCAAGACCAGACAAAAGTTATGGCCATTTCTTGACAAGAGTCACAGAGCAATCCAAAAATACGAACCGAAATACGGCCAGTATCACAAAATACGGCCAGCATTTTGTTGGGGTAAAATTCAATGTTCCAGAACAGTATATATTCGTCCATATCAGTCCAAATCATTATTTTTCTTTCCTTCAAGCCCTAGAATGACCTCCTACCTTCTCCTATCATCAAGAACATCGAGGTAAACCTATTCTAAGCCTTCTAAGTCAATTCTAACATGTATCTCCATGGATTCTAATCAAGAATTCATCATTCTTATCCTAGAATTTTCAAGAAAACCCGATTAAAGGGAATTCAAGACTAGGCTTTGGGATTTTTCTTCCAAGGACATATTTTTAATACAAGTTTGGAATATTACCAGGTATGTAGGGTTACTATCTACGTGTGGGAACATCTTTGTTCTTCCTCACGCCACTTCTTCCATAAAGTATGAAGTTATACGAAAACTAGAGTTTTTAACCATGTTCTTGATAACCCCGGCCATGCCCCATGTTATATTATGTATTAAATTGTTATAAATTTTTCATTGTGTTCTTGATACATCATTTTAATTATTGAGAATCGTCCGTAATCCATGAAAACCCATACTTTGCTTTTCATGGGTTCCTACATGCAAGTTATAAATCATTATGTTTATTTTCAAAAAACACTCTACATGTTTTCACACAAGCTTTATGATATGAACTCATGATTATACTATATTGTCAAACCCATGTTTTACAAGCTATTTGATATGAACCATGTCTATGTTATATCATTTCAAAACATGTCTACAAGTTATTTCATAAAACCATGTTAACAAGTTATTTCGTGAAATCATGATTACAAGTTTTTTACAAATTATTTCACGAAAACCATGGGCTTCTTAGCCAACTAGATCATGTTCATGTTTTTGGGAGTTGCACAGATTACCGAGAAGGCTTAGATAGCCTGAAACTACGTTTGCCACCATAGGATAAGGATTGCTTCGCCCAGTTAAGACGATTCCTTCACGTTTCTCCCACTGAGGGATTTGGATCCATTCATGCCATGTTCATGTCTTGGATCCATCAGACGCCACGTGCTAACGTGGTGGTTACATGTCGGTCATACTAATGCTCTCCCACAGATATTTTACTCATGTTATATATATGTATGTGTATCCATGTTCATGCTCACAACTTAGTGTCAGTTTCAGTTCAGTTTTACCATTGTGATTTCATGTGCCATGCTTATTCTTTCAATTGCTTTACATACCAGTACACTTAATGTGCTGACATCTCCTTTTATTGCTCGGGAGCTCCGCATTTCCACGATTTGTACAAATTTACACGAGGATGACGCATGCCGCTTAGTAGACTCACACGTATCGGCTTATCAGTGAGCCCCATCTCATTCGGGTTTTTAATCGCTTATCTTTATTTTATTAGTCATGCATTTAAAGGTACGCTGGGGGTCTTGTCCCAACAAGTACGTTTTCCAGTCAAGATTCATGATTAGAGGTTTCATAGACTAGTCAGTCAGTTATGTCAGATACTCAGAGTCGTGTAGCCATTTTTTGCTCAATTTATAATATTTCCGCATTCATGATTTAAACAAGTATTTCATTAAATTATTATGACATCTCATGTTTTATAAAAGCTCATCACATTTCATGTTATATTCCGCTCATATTATGCCTCACGATGATTCAGCGAGCCATTTAGTTCGCTCGGTCACATGCAGTAAGGCACCGAGTGCCGTGTTTCGCCCAGGCCGCCACGGTTCGGGACGTGACATTTATCCTCTTCAAAAAATTCAAATAACATAAATTAAATATTGGAAAAAGGTCCAAATATACCCTTGTACTATACGGTACTATACGATTAAGAGCAAATATATCCTCTATTTGGCTCGAATATGCCCTTCGGAAGTGAAATAGTCGATATTTTTGTTAAAACAAAAGCCACATGAATTTAACTTTTTTGATAAGGAAAGATTTTATTAAAAAACAATATCAAGATGATACTGTGAAAGTACAAGAAAAAAGCAGTCTAGGTCATTAGAAACTTAAGTAGTATAGCATGTCCACCATGTTATCTAAATTCATAACAATATTTCCATCTTTCCAATAATACAACTAGTGCAAACAACTATATTTTACCGATTGCGACTGCTCCTTTTGCCACCTCAAAGTTCTTTCTTTCCATGTAGTCCAAGCTATGGTAAGAGGAATAGCTCTCCAAATCTTCTTTAGGGATGCATCGGGACATATAGTTTCCAAACAGTCTAACGCGTTCCTGAACATCATAGGACTTGTCCACTGAATACCAAAGTTAGCTATGAACACGGTCCACACCTGCCATGTAAATTCACAATGCACAAAGATACGATCCACAGATTCACAAGCTTCCTTACACAAGTAGCATCTGCTGCACATTTTCCAACCCCTTCTCTATAAATTTTCCTGCGTTAGACAAGCACCATGAGACACTAGCCACCCAAAAAAAGCAACTTTTGTTGGAACTATAGTCTTATAGATCATCTTCCAAGGCCATTTTTGTGCTTGCCCTGGCTGAATGGCATTTAGAATTTTATTAAATGAGCTGACAGTAAAAGAGCCACTTTTACTCCCTTCCCAGATTAAGCTATCTTCTCTATTTGGAAGTAACACTACTGATTGCATTTTCTGGATAGATAAATCAACTTCTTGCATTTCTCTATCAAAGAGATTCCTTCTGAACTGAAAGTTCCATCCCGAATCAATAAATATACAGCTAAGAGAACTTTCGGATTATAGGTCAATCTGTACAAATTGGGAAATTGATTTTTCAGCAAACCATAAGCATCCCAATTATCTTCGCAAATTCTGATCTTTTTCCCATTGCCCACCCTCAAAACAACATACTTGTTGAATTCATCCCAAAGATTGCACATCTGTCTCCAAACAGCAACTCCATATGGAGTCTTCACTGTTTCAGGTGCCCAAAAGCCATATCTTCCATAAATCACCTCTACCACTTTTTTCCCATCATTAAACCTCCCCATAGCCAGTTACATAGCAAGCTTTGATTATGGGCTCTACGATTTCTAACTCCCAGACATTGGTTTGTACCATTGCTCTAGGCATCTTGTGAGGTTTATCGACAGTTTGATGCTTAATTAACACATAGTTCAGTGACTCTAATGATAAATAACTTAATTTTGTGACTACTGATACAACACGTAAAGTTTAGTGAGACAAAAAATAGTTTTTATAATTTTACTAACACATAAGTAATGTTAATGATCATAGGTGAAAATAACCCGAGAATTTATGCCCATATTACCTTCCACCCATAGGAACACCAATCAATTCTAATCGTTCTTTACTTAGTTCTGTAATTTAACATATTAATTCATTCTACTTGATTCTTTTATTTGGGTTTTAGACAGTGAGGGTGAAAATTCTACTAAAAGAAGTTATTCCTGATCTATGTGGGATAGAATTTGGACTTAAACTTTGTGGGTGGGTGGGGGGAGGGGGTGTGTTTGATTCTACTGTAATTTATTTCGGATTTTAATTAGTTTGATACTTTGAATTTATAGCTTAAATCCCTCCTAAAAATATTTGTTTAACATTTGAGTGAAAAGGTCAAAAAACCAATAAACTATTGTTATATTGCGAGTTTCACACCTAAACTATTTAGATTTATATTGCGAGTTTCACACCTAAACTATTTAGATTTATATTGCGAGTTTCACACCTAAACTATTTAGATTTATATTGCGAGTTTCACACCTAAACTGTTACCCCGTGACTATAACTCCCTTTAGATTTAAAACTCGCTGGTTGAATATTTGACATAATGTTTGGGATAACTTACTGAGAGGCACGTGGGAGATGAAAAAAGTCTTAAACATGTGTCCACCTGGGGCAATAGTTCTTGGTAGTTAAGAAGGGTTCTCTGAACACCCAATAATTCAGTCGGAATGAAGCTCGCAAAACGGATATTTTGAGGGTGGGGGGGGGGGGGGGGATTGTGTTAATCTTTTCACTCAGATTTTTTCCATGTGTACTGCCACTCTGAACTCTTTAGAGAGGCTTTTGGAGCGTGATGTTCACGTAGCATGTCATATTCCTCATATTCCTTTGAGAGGATGTTTAAATATGAGTTCATAATAGTTTATGAGAATCAAGCACACTAATAATTTAGGCATAAAACCAACAAAACGATGATAATTAGATAATCATCCAAGTCAATATAATTAGTTTTATATAAGTATTGTATGACATACCGCTGAGTTTGATTCCCTTTTCTCTCTTTCTCCTTCATTTTCTTGTCGTCTTTCCATGAGTGTAATTTTTCAGTGGTCAGTGCCAAAGTAACTTTTCCTTCTTCCCCTCCTTTCAAATTCTCAGGATTTGATGTATAAAAGTAGATAAAAACTTTATTAGGTGCAAGAAGAGGAGAAGGGAGAGATATTAACAAATATGATTTCTTATTTTTGGCACTAGGTTTAAAATGGTTCCTTAAGTACTAATTGAGCAGTTTTGGTCCTTTAAATTTATAAAAAATGAGCACTTTTAGTCTCAGTCAAATATTTACCAAACTCTAATTATTAAATTTCACTAGAATTTATGGGGAAAAAAATTAACCCCAAACTCCAAAAATTTGCCGTTAATATTTCAGAAACCGCAACATAAAAAAACTACACCACACACTAAAAATAGACAAAAATAACAAAAGTTGTGGCTCAAAAAGTTGCACTAGACTATTGAAATAGACAAAAAAATATAAACTAAAAATGTACTTCAATGTCTGACGAAGATCAAAACTACTCACTTTTGACAAACTTAAAGAACCAAATTGTTCGAAGTGATACTCAAGCACTATTTTGAACCTACTACCAAAGATAAGAAACTATTTTTGTCATTTTCTCGAACAAGGAAGAACACAAAGAAATTGAAGAAAGAAGCATAAAAGTCATAGCAGAAAACATGTTTGCAGGTAGGGTTGCACAAAGAACACCGAAAAATCGCACCAAACCGATAATCCGAGCCAAACCGTAAATAAAACCTGACTAGTGATTTGGTTTGACTTGATTTGGTATTGGAAAACAAAACCCGACCATAAGTGATTTGGTTTAGTTTCAACTAAAAAAAATCAAACCGAACCCGTCCAACCCGACATTACATGTATACAATTTTTAAAAATATTTATATGTAAAAATGTTTATTTGTAATGTAATTTGAAAATATTTATTAATTTTTTCATAGTTTTTGTCTATTAACATATTATTTCAAGCTTGGACTTAAAATTTTGAATGTTCCAATAAGTTTTATAGCCCATAGATGTTTGTAACTCAAATAAAGTTCAAACCAAATCAATTTCTGATGCTAATAAAAGAAATTCAATTCTTACACTAGGAATGACAATAATGTTGGATTTATCTATTCTTTAGTTTTGCATTTGTTTAGAAAGTGAAAATACATAACTTAATGAATGAGGACTTTTCCGGAAAAAAGCCCAAGAAAATCCGAGTTTGAAAAACATGATTTTATTGGTTTGGTTTATAAATTTAAAATCCGATACAATTGGTTTGATTTGATTTTATTGGTTTGGTTTATAAATTTAAAATCCGACACAATTAGTTTGATTTGGTTTTTTAAAAATTTTAACCAATCCTAATTACGTACACCCCTATTTGCACTTTCATAACCGGACATAAAAGTCATTGTTTTTACTGTTCCTCCTTGTAGCTTTGAGATTCTTCTTTCTTTTCTTCCTAACAAAAACAAATCTTTCCTTAGTAAGTAAGAGATCTAGCTCTTAAAAGACTTGACATTGATACTTACTCGTCATTAAATAAATTAGCTTGTTTTTTGATTAAAAAATACGTAGCTTTAAGAAAAATAAGTCTACTCATTTTTTTAAAGCCACGTGGTAATTTTTTCTGGTGGATCAGGACTGATTCATTTAAAAAATGGGTAGGCTTTTTTTTTTTAATTTATAAAGCCATGGAGATTTTTTTTAAAACGAGACGAGACAACTCATTAGAAAAAAAATTGTCTTGTGCCTTAAAAATAAGTCTACTAAGGAAAAATGGGTAGACTTATTTTTTAAAGTCGCGTGACATTTTCTTAGTTGAAAAATAAGCTAAATGATTTTTGAAAACAAAATCTGCCAGCGAAAAGGGTAATTTTCCACCATTTGTGTAACGGCTGGGGTAAATTTGCACTATTTGTCTAAACCAAGATATATATGCACCTTTTTTTAACAAGGGATATATCTGCTCCAAATCACAACGCTGAGGGGTATATTTACACCATTGCCCTTTCTTAAATACCCTATAAAGATGATACTAATAATTTCATCAGAGAGAGGGATTCTTTTCATCTTCCTAGAAAGAGCTAAAAAAGATCTAACTGAGATTCCATTCAACGCACCAATTTTTATTTTTATTTTAAAAAAACTTTTCTGATAATTTCCCAATTCCATAATTCTAACTCAATGGATTTTTGGGTATACTTATCTGATTTTCTTTTCCATTGCACAGTTCTACTTCAATACAGATCAGATTACCAAAAATTAAACAAATTATTAGAGACTAATTAAGAGCATGAGTTGACTAACCCTTTTACTTGATGAAAATTCTGAGAAAACCCTTTGTTTGCTTTGTTAATGATCCAACAGGAAGCTCAAAATTCTAGAATTAAAATAGAATATGGAGATTTTATACCAAATAATTGTCTTGGGTTTAATCTTTATAAAAAGACCAAAAGGACTTCTTTTAAAATATGCCAAGTAGTAATTTATGCCAAGTAGTAATTAAAAAAAGGAATAGAAGTACTCACTCTATTTCAATTTGGTTGTCTTACTTTTTTTGTCTTATTAAAAAAAATGTTACTTTCTATATTAATTACTCCCTCCGGGTCATACTAAGTGTCCACTTAACCTCTTTATTTTGATTCAAAATAAGTGTCCACTTACAAAATAAAAAGGCAATTAACTTTATTTTTCTAAATTTTTCCATATTTACTCAAGGCAATAAATAAGCAAGAGCCTTATTAATTAAGAGTAGTTTAGTTAAAATACCTATTTTTTTCTAGGAGTTATTCCTTAGTGGACACTTATTTTGAACCAGTGGGAGTAACTCTTTACACCCATGACCCAACATCCTACATTGAATATTTAAGATCACAAGCATATTTTAGTTTAAGATTACTAGATTTAAAAGTTTTTCTTTTGCTTTCTTAAACTCCATGTCAAATCAAATCTATATCTATATATCTATCTATAGCTGGGACAAAGGCCGGTGACGTGGCGCTCTAAACAATCAGCATTAGTATTTATCTTTTTCCTGGCTTTTTTTTTTTTTTTGGATTTTCTTCCTAATTTTTCTCATTAATTAACCATCCGCTATTCTAAAAAATCGAACGTCGCCTCTTTTCATCTCAAACGCAATCTGTTTTCTCTTCATCTTCGTAATAAACAAATTTGTTAGTTATTATTTGTTATTTTTGTCCCATTCAGTTTTAATCAGTTCCTTTATGTTTATAAATAAGTTTCCTTGCTCAATCTCTGCAAGCAAGGCAAATGACTATGGCTCTCTCCATATGGATTCTTAAGAAGGTAAACCAAACAATGAAGTTCCACTCTTTTCCCTTTCTGATGGAGTTCAGTAATGAGTCATGGATTTCTTAATCTTTTTGGGCTCAAACATCTCTAAATATCGGATGATTTATTATACAGATATACCTTGGTTTCTATTAATTTTCGTTTCTTGGGTAATTTTTGAATGCTTTAGCGACTGGACTCATAACCCAGTTGTCTGTTGAAAAAGCAAAAGAAATAAACCCAACTCATTTATGCTTCAGATCTGGTGTTTTTTAAGGTAATGTTGATCATTGCTTAGATTAGCCAAGTTAAGCAAACTGTGTTGCGAGCATTTATTGTGACATGCAATTCTTGGCTTCAAGTTTCGTCCTTGGCAGTGCGCTGTGTTTGTTGGTATTTTGGTTTCACTATTGGATATGTTATTGAGAGTTTGGTTTAATCCTTAGACTGTTAGTTTTATCTAGATTAGAATTCTCAAACTTGTAAAAGATCTGACTTTGATCTTCTTGAGAGTGATATGAGGACGAACATTGGAGGTAATATGATCTTGAGACCTCAATAACCAATGATCCACTCTGATCTAGCTACAAGATTATTTTTTCTTACTCCAAATAATAAGAAAAACCATGTCCTATGCAATTTGTGACGTCTTGATTTCCATGCATATTTTACTCACTTGAAGGAAAATGTGCAGCTTCATTGGATTTCCTTTCCCATCCTAATTAGGTACTTGAATTATTTCAGGGCTGCAATGGCGAACAAACACTCAGGGGATAACAGGACCGGACTTCTGTATCAATATTTATAATAGTTGTTATATGCTGCTTCTTTTATTTACTTGGAGCATGTCAAAGAAGGCGGGAATGAGAAAATATAGCTCTGGCAGTCACCCAGGCTGCTGGTGAGAATTGTGATATACTATCAAAGCTCAATTTTAAGACTCGACATGCTGGTGAAGCAGGCATGTCGAGTAAATCAAGTCATGTGAAGATCAAAAGCGTGCTATGACCTTCCCAAGGGAAAGTTTGAACTACCGAGAAAGGCATTTTCCCTCAAGAAGAGAAGTTACATATCCTTACTTCAGCACCTAAGGGATATGTTACCCCGTTTCCATGGCCAAAAAGTCAGGACTTCGTTCCCTATGCCAGTGCTTTACATAAGAGCTTGATAGTTGAAAGGCCATTCAGAACTGGGTTCAGGATGAGGGTAACGTGTTTAGGTTCCCAAAAGGAGGGGGGCAGTTTCCTCAAGGAGCAGATAAGTATATTGACCAGCTTGCTTCAATAGTTCCAACAGAAATAGGACAGTTTAGACTACCTTGGACACTGGTTTGGGGTATACTACCTGGTCTGTAAACTTCCTTTTTCAAGTTTAACTTGAATTATGGTTTTATCTTGAGTTATGGACACACTATATTTCTCTCGTAGCCTTGTGAATACGATCCGACGTAATGTTGTATGCTTGCGACGGGCAAGAGTTAAGACATTTGGGGCTTATAGCTTTGTTAGAGAATGTAGAACTAGAAAGTTACGTTATGCTTGATCTTTTCTTTTGTCTTTTTCAAAGTTGGAAAAGTTTGAGCTATATATATTCCTTTTATTTTGCAGTTGATGCATACTATTACAATCAAGGAGTGTAAGGGATGAATAGGATCCCGTTTTCTTCTTTAAGGGACCTTAATATGATCCCGATTACGAATGATCATACAAAAAAAGTACTAACACAGACTGTTAATATGATCACTAAATCTACATATATATATGTTACTATATACTGTAAATCTTATCAGAGGTAATATAACAACAATATAATGATAAATCTATGATTTCTTATGTCTCCAAACAACTTTTATATGTATGCTTTATTTTTATCTTTTTTTATATCAACTACATTTATAAAGCCACATATGTGACCGCGCGAAGCGCGGGCCACTTAACTAGTTAAGACAAATAAATTGAAATGAAAAGACTAATTTTTAACAATCCGTAGTAAGTTTCTATAGTTTTATAACCACCTGTTGGGAGTCTGAAAGATTGTCTTGGGAAGTTTATACATTTTTAATGTTTGTTTATTCAACTCGTAAAAATCTTGTAGCTCTTCATTTCTACTTACTCCTCCTACCATTTTTAACTTGTCATATGTATTGACTTGCTTTAGCACAATTAAGTAAATAGAATGACAATTTATTATATCACTGCTATTTATTGCTAAGTCATCTAATAATTGAAGTCAATCAAACATCCTTTAAAAGTTTGTATAATGCTTATAATTCCTTGGAACTTTCAATTTCGCATAATTAATAGTAAAGGTAAAATAGATATGAAATGGTAAATTACTTTTTAATTTTTCAAAATAGACAAGTAAAAATGGACGGAGGGAGTAATAATCAAATCCAACTTTCCTATGTCTCTTTGGAAAATAATTTAACAAAGGCTACCTAATAAGTTGTTGTATATTGTCAAGAAAAGAGACTGTGCAAATAATTTTCACACTTGATTAAGAAAACCAAGATGATAAAAAGACTTGACAAGTCAATGAATTGTATTTTAATATTACCAATGAACTGTAAATCTAGATCTACACGTTTAATCTAACATACTGCTACTACTCGTTTTCAGATGAATACATCCAATTTTTAAACAAGTAAAATGTTGAAAATGAGGACCAAAAAAAAAAATGCTCGACATTTTAATTTGTTTTTTCGTAATTACCTTCAGGTTAATGTGATGATGGGATCATATCTTCAACTCAATTTCTACTCAATATTCACAAAGGGTTCAGTTGAGACTTTTATCAAACACGTTGTAGACATTTTTTAACATTGACTATTACCTCTACAAGGATCAGAACAGCACGCATATATTTGGTTCTTAAGCAGCAAAAATGGTGTAAGAATGGAGAAGAACCTGCTTGGTGGACTTCCGTTTTTGGTTTTCAGGCAACTGTTCTTCTCTTGCCTATTTGGTAGCCATTTTATTTTTGGCCATGACAATTCAGGTTGTTATTGTGTTTTGACTTGATAATCTATTATTAAAAAGAGGATAGTTTGCAATAAAATTTTGACAAGTGGTAGCGAAAATGCCACGTGTTAATTTTAGGACAAAAATTAGGTAATTAGGTAATGATTAGTTAATCTTTTGAATTGAATTCAAATCTACTGATTTACAATTTTAAAAAAAAATATAAAATTAGATTAAAAGGGACGTGCTCCAAAATATTAGAAGCCAAGCATACCCACAATCATCCTATGTGGGCTGAGCATGTTCTACATTGCTAATGTTCTCTTTTTTTTTCTTTTTTTTTTTTGTCAAATACATGTTGTGGTGTGTTTACTTTCTTATTTGGTTACTTGGAAAAAAAAAATTATAGCATGTTTTTTCCTTTCTTTTCAAGTCACGTAAGATATTTTCCTCAATTTTGTATATTTTTTAACGTAATTTAAAAAAAATGAATTTAAGTATTAACTAAATTCTCAATCGTGTCCTAAATTTAAGCTCCATTTACTTTTTTTATCAATCTATATATTATTAAAGGATAGTTTTAGGACAAAAAATAGTTAATTAGTTATTGTTTTAATTTAAAAAAAA